>NC_073746.1:70537541-70777541 GCF_029784135.1 Toxorhynchites rutilus septentrionalis | reverse complement strand
GCCGTTCTCGTCCATAATTTTCCATAGCTCTTCGCGGTCGATGGTATCATACGCTGCTTTGAAATCGATGAACAGATGGTGCGTGGGGAGTCTGTATAACGGCCTTTCTGGAGAATCTGCCGCAACGTAAAAATTTGGTCCGTCATTGACCGTCCTTCAACGAAGCCGGCCTGGTAACTTCCCACAAATCTGTTCAAAACTGGTGATAGTCGGCGAAAAATAATTTGGGATAGCACTTTGTAGACGGTGATTGCACGATAGTTCTCACAGTCCAGCTTGTCACCCTTTTTGTAAATCGGGCAGATAACCCCATCTTTCCACTCCTCCGGCAGTTGTTCTGCATCCCAAATTCTCACAATCAGCCGGTGCAGACAAATGACCAGCTTTTCCGGGCCCATCTTAACAAGCTCCGCTCCGATGCCATCCTTCCCAGCGGATTTATTGTTTTTCAGCTGGTTGATAGCGTCCTTAACTTCGCTTATCATTGGAGCTGGCACCTCCTCCACGCTTGTGCCACCGACGAAATTGTTGTCCCCACCGCCATGTTCCTCTGCTCCGCCATTCAGGTGTTCGTCGAAGTGCTGCTTCCACCTTACCGTCACTTCACGATCGTCCGTCAGAATACACCCATTCTTATCCCTACACATTTCGGCTCGCGGCACAAAACCTTTGCGGGATGCGTTGAGGTTCTGGTAAAACTTTCGTGTTTCCTGAGACCGATGCCGCTGCTTCAACTTTGCACTCCGCCTCCTCCAGGCAGCGCATTTTCTCCCGGAAGATTTGGATATGCTGCATCTTTTTCCGTCGATGTCTTTCCACGTTCTAACGAGTTGCACTGCGCATCTTAGTCGCCCGCGCAGCGTTCTCCTCATCCATCACCCTCCTACATTCATCGTCAAACCACTCGTTCCGCTGAATACGTCTCACGTGCCCGAGTATGTTCTCCGCTACGCTGTTGATGGCTGTTTTAATGGTGTTCCAACAGTCCTCGAGAGGGGCTTCGTTCAGTTCGTCCTCTTCTGGCAGCGCAGCTTCGAGCGAATGCACGTAAACCCGATGACGATCCTAATATCATGTTTTGGGCAGTGATCGTATTCACGCTCTAACTGCGAGTAAAATTCTTCCGTATCATCATCGGTACTTCCGAGGTGTGGGCTGTGCACGTTGATTATGCTAATGTTGAAGAATCGTCCTTTAATTCTCAACCTGCACATTCGAGGACTAATTGGCCACCACCCAATCACCCGCTTTCGCATCTCGCCCATCACTATGAAAGCTGTGCCCAGCTCGTGTGTGTTACCGCAACTCTGGTAGATGGTGTGACCATCCCTGAACGTACGTCCCGTTGAGCTCTTCCAGCACACCTCCTGCAGCGCTACGACCTACGAACTTGCGGCTCTTCAATACGTCGGAGAGCACTCGAGTGCTTTCTTGGAAGTTGAGAGATCGACAGTACCACGTCCCGAGTTTCCAATCCATAGTCCATTTTCGTCACGTGGGTCCATGCCAATTGTTCCGGTTCGAATTTCTTTGTTCATTATTCACTGCTTGCTCTTTTTTACGGTGGCGGCTTGCAAGGCCTGCGACCAACCCCCTGTCTCGCCGGAGGACCGTCGTACCAGTACTGTTTAGAGTCCCAATCTGACACGAGGACGGTGATTCAGCCGCCGCTAGCCCGGAGAACAGACACCGTTTTGAGCCGCCCCTAACCTGGAGAAAACAGACGCTCGGGTTTGGCGAAGCATTTCCTCTACCGCCTTGCTATGGTTTTACCGCGCCAGTGTTCGCGTCGCACTCCCTCACTTTGCTATTGTCTGATTGACAACATTGTCAAGGCTACGCTTCCAGCTGTCTCCATATTTCGGCTGGTAGTATGACTCGCGGAGGCGTGGGGTAGGCACTTGTGCGGACCAGAGCTCCAGTTACCGCTCCTTCCCAGTTGTCAACTCACCAACTCAGCCTATGCGGGAGGAATGCACCCTGTATGAAGCTGACGTCAGATTGCAATTCATGCGAGAACAGCTATCGAAACAACCATCAGAAATTTCGAAGCAACTGAACAGTTGAGCATCAAGAAAAAACTGGAACGACGATTACAACAATCAAAGGTATCACCGTCCAGCCCAAGCTCAACGCCTATAAACGTATTGATGAAAACCATTGGACAAGAGTGGATTCTGAACGGGCTTTTTCCTATTCTGGAAACTTTGTGAGCCGATCTAGTTTAGAAGACAACAAAGTTAACATTCTCTGTATCCTTAAGTATTACTTTAACCCTTTCATTACGGCAGTGTGCTCCGCCGAAGTGCTACCCCTGTACGGAGCACTGCGCCGAAAAGTATGCACATCGCGCTGGTGTGATCGAAGAGCAGTATGAATTTCATGTCGTCTAAAGACGACGCTCGTACACACAGTTCGTCGCGCGGATGTCGTCTATAGACGACGCTCGTAACGAAAGGGTTAACCAACGAACTAAGTAGCAAAAACTTGTGAAATGTTTTGTTGTAAACTAATCATTATCAATAAAAGCTGTTTCTTCAAGAAAATGGTTTATTTTAAAGTATTTCTCTAACCGGTTATGAAATTTTCGTTACCGAATAACCGGTTACTGAAATTTTGGCACGGTAATGCAATCCCTTATTGTGTCTTGTCACATCGTTGCCTAAATCGTTCACAATAGGGGAAAGGGGGCAGTTTCGGACAAAATATAAGTAAGTTAGCAGCCGTTCCACCAACATCTGTCATATACAGGGTCTTTCAGATTAAACGCTCATGTAACAAATTTTGATAACTTGTATCAAAGTGAACCGATTTTTATTTGAAAAAAAAAAAACGAAAATAAAGCTGATTTCATGACATTTTCGATGTTTTTTCGATAACGCGTTTTAAACGGTGAACAAAATTCTTCATGCACAATTCTAACATTACGACTTCGATTCTGTTGAAAATCCGAGTTATTTCTTCTTTAAGTTGCTCCAAATTTTGTTTTAACATAACTACGGTTCTTTACGTACTACAAGAGGAAATAATTTACGACGAGAAATGTTGAAAAAGTTCCATTAAGGCTTCGGTTGCTCGAGTAAAACGATTCCACTAAAAATACACGTTCTTGTAAATTATACATCTTGACACCATCCGATCAGACTCAACGAGTAGCCGAATATTATCGTCCCGAAATGGGGAATGCAATGTTACCATCGACGGAGCGAAAAAAATTTTTTATAGGGAGTTATTCGATTTTTTTTTTTGCGCGAGCGTTTAATCTGAAAGACCCTGTAATAAATATTAGATCAATGATTAGCGTCATGTACATACTGGCTACATATTGTGTATTAAGGGTTTCACTTGACGTGATTGTTGAAAACAATTGTGTAAATTTCACAATTTTAATACACCAAAAAGTGGCTCTGAGAAGAGTCGTTTGGTATATGGTCGGTGTTAATTCAGAGGAAACCAAGTCGCAAAACTAAAAATTTCGAGTAATTGATTGCATTAGGTTAAGCATTTCGTAAGCTACATACCACATTTATCAGATTTGAAAAATCACGCGTACAGTAGGAATAACGTATCGAAATTGTTTTGTATGCCCAACTGAATCCCTTCTAGCACCAAACTTCAAGTTCGTTTGCTGCTAATTACCCTTCCGCCAACAGTTGTCATATAGTTTGACAGCTCCTGGTCGTTTATTACTTACGAAAATAACACAGTGCTCTTTTTTATACACGTTTCGAAACCTTTGACATCTAATAGCTGGGACCTAGTTAAATCTGCGTCACTCAATTTTTGCCCCGTAAGATTCGTCTTGAGTAGCCTGAATTCGTTATCCAAGCCTTGTCTATAACCTGCTTCAACGACTTGAGGAAATTGGGGTATCAAGTCATTAAGGTTTGGTAGCTTGATAAAAAGTTGAGGGTTCATCGAAGCCGCAGTTTTGATAACCTGATCGCAGAAATTGAATTCACAAATCACTTGAATCTATTTCACGAGTTCAATATAGAAGTCACAACTAATCACATTGAAGATCAGCTTCCTAGTTTCATCCAATACTGTTTCAGTTTCTTCTTCTCGATACCAACGTAAACATCCTCATATTTAAAATTTAAAAAAAAACCTGTAAATTCTGTATTTTTGCTAAAAATCTGTAATTCTGTATATACAAATTCTGTATCTGAAATTTGCCGAAAAATCTGTTAAGTACAGAATGTTATGTATATGTGGCAGGTACGGGGAAACGTGGAAACAAAGATCTTATTTATTAGATAAAATTATGATGTCAAATAAAATTTGGTTGGTGCTGGGGCGCATTCGGCCATCATTTACGTGGCATAGGGACACTGTTGAATACCTTATTGAATTTGTGTATAATTGTTGTTTACTAACAAAAATGATGGTTCGGAACTACAAAAAGAAAACCGATAGAGCCAGCATCAACGAAGATGAGATGGTAAGGGCTATCGAACGGCATGTATTCATGATTCTATGCTAATCGGTGGGTCACAGGTGCAGCTTCAACTGGGTACATTGGCTTTGCCAATTATCCAACCAGCGGGAAAACTGCTTCTCAATGTTTTGGAACAAGGTAGGTAGCAAGGTAGGTTTTGTCCTCCACTCACCCGCATCTCGAAGATACTCTTATTTGAGGATCCTGCAGTTGGGCTATAATTATCAAAAAAAAAAAAACGGACACAAACAAACGTTTAGAAACAAAATGATTGGACAAAAAACATGAAGAACAAAAATGTATGGACCCCAGTGGAAAATAATATTTGTTTTAAGGAATCCATAAAATAAGAGGAGAAAAAATTAAATAAAAAAACAAATAATGTTTATTTGTTTTTTTTTTCATTTAATTTTTTCTCCTGAACATGAAGTTCACAAATAGAGTACTGGCAAGCATACAAAAGATGATACATGAATGGATTATTGTGGTTGATCGATCTATATTATGATAAAATTGGTCATTGATTTGAGACATTGTTTTAATTTCTTTTGAAAATTCATTTTCCATTCATTTTCAAGGATTTTCTATTTTCTATATCTATTTCTATTTATTTATATTTTGTTTGTAGCTATATTGAAATAATTTGAATACTATCTGAGTTAGAGTAAGTACTACGAATTCAAATAATCAAAGAACAACAATCAATTATTTTCATTCAAGATAAAAAAAACATGGAACTGTCTTCAGGGATGATAATCTGAGAGAGGGTACAATTACTTCGACACAAATCAAATCAAACGAAGCAGAAGAGACGAATCTGAATTAAACATGAAGCTCACGATACCATTCGGAACACTTTCAACGAAGTGGCAAATGAATATGATAGTCATCGTAGCGAAAAGAAAAAAATCTCATCGTAACGAAATCGACTGTTATGGGAAAACATTTCGAATGGATCACAATCACGTTGATTACGTTTGGTAATCATTAAACTCTAAGCAGTACCCCAATTGGCAAAATTTGCTAGAGTTTATCTTTCAGTTTCTTACAGAAGTGCTTATAAAGAATGACTGTTCTCTGAAGCTGGCCTGGTGTACGAAGCAAAGCGTAATCGGTCGGTTAAAACATTCATAATAAAAGTAATAGTGTTAATGAATTATTGTTATGAGTTGATTTTAATTTAATTTTGAAAAAAATATTATTTATCTTGTGTTAATGAGAAATTATTGATTTTTTCTGATATCCGGTATCAGGCCGGATACTAAGTCACCATCCGGTATCCGGCTGGATAGCAAATATTGTCCGGATAGGCCGGATACCGGATAGCTACCGGATATCCGTTTCATCTCTAATTTTAATACGCTCAGCTGCGAGCAGTACTTGTTACTAGTTGGAATTCATCGAGACTAGTTGCTTGGTAGAAGCTCATAATGCAGATTTTCTTCTAGTCTTACCAGACCCAGAGAACCTGCTTCGGGGTTATATTCACTTGGCCAATATTTTTTCAACTCAACATTATTGTGAATGATTTGCTCTTCACAATTTGCTACAAATATGTATTTTTGTGCTCCCTTGGCCGAGTGGTTAGCGTCACACATTATCATGCTGGGGGTTCGAGTTCGACATGCACTGAGGTCACGCGAATTCCTGAATACATTCAGGGCGTGTTCTTCGGCATAGAAATCTCAACGAAGTACTACTAATTAAAATTATGCATGTAATATCTACGTTGAGAAGCCTCAAGTTCCACTGGGAACGTTAGTGCCATCCAAGTCAAGTCATGCATTTTAGTTGCGTTTATGAAATTCGTAGTAAATTCCAACATTCTTTATGTTTTTATCCTGACGAAATACATGGTCCTCTATTACCGTTTAGAATAAATTGATCGATGCCAGTTCATGCGCGTTTGTTTCAGAATATACATTTCCGGGAAGAAGTCCAGCCATATGAAAGAATACTGGAAATACTCAGGCAACTCAAGGCTGTTTTAGACGATGTCAGTCAGCGCTCTAGTTGAAGTATCCAGTGAATAGAGAACAGACACTCTGTTCAAGTTAGAGGTCAATTACTTGTTCGATACTGGTACAAGTAACTTGAACAGAGTGTCTGTTCTCTGTTCACTGGATACTTCAACTAGAGCGCTGACTGGCATCGTCTAAATCAGCCTTCAGTCTTTTTATTGTTGAATACAGAATATTCAGAGTGGGCGTAAAGTTAAAAATATCTTGTAAATATAGAGCAGATCTCATTGAATTTTTAGTTTTACTTAAAAATATACTTTACATGTCCACGTGGACATTATCTAAACCCCCTCCCACCTCACCATCGACAAGCGTGGACATTTTTGTAACACCCACCTCCTCTAAAGTTGTTCACGTGGTATGCCCCCATGAAGCAAAAAATACGATATTTTATGCTCAAATATTGTTTTCCAGTAATGTTCGAGTAGTGGAAAACATCATTTGGATCTCCTCGACTTATATGATTAATTAATTGTTTATTTCGCCGTTTTATGAACTGCATATGAATACGACACGAAGCTTCAAAGGAGATTTTATTTCTCAATCATTGGAATGGGTAAAACATAATTTTAAAGTCAATCTTTTTGAAATAAAACGGTTTTACAGGATCTAGTTTTCTTCCAGTTTTTTGAAAATTATTATTGGCAACCCTGCACATGGGTCACATTCGGACAAAAAAGGAATTTTTAAAAATTCGGCTACAACATTCGTAATCGCATCATCGCGCACTTCTGACACGCTCGTATGATAGGGTAAATGATCTTGGTTTGTCCAGTCGAAAATATGATCATGGTTTGCCCACTTTTTTAAATGCTCTAATTCAGCGCTCCTGTGTCAAATAAGGCCTTCGAATGTTTCGAAACATATAAATGAAATTGCCTTTTACATGATTTATAGTAGTTTGATAGTATATTTTTACGAAATCACATGTTTTGAAGGATTATAAAATACACCTTCTATTTGTGTCAATGCGCCCCTCATTCGAGCTAACTTTTAATCGATCACCAGATGATTATTTGGCACGTATTCAGACCTTTTCTGGATTACAACACTTATAAATATTGTAAACATCATGCTTGCTCACCATTTGTATCGGATTTACATAGCTAAACCATTAAATTAACGCATTTTGATGAATTCAATTCTGATCATGAGTTGTCCAATTCAATAATGTTCTTTTGTCCACATGATTTCTATGGCAACCGCTTGGCGCGCTGCAGTTTGTTTATGTTTGTTTATGGTGTGCTCCGCGCATAGCAGAAGTGTGGTTTTTCTGTGTTGATTGTGTTGAGGTGAACACTTCTAAAATGCCCAAGAAAAGCAATATTCTGAAGAAAGCCTAAATTATGAATGAATCAATATGATGACAGTAAACTCAAGCAATGATAAATGCAACATCTGATTGTGAATTCGAATGTTTTCATTCAAAAATGGAGATTTCTAAAACCGGACAAACCATGATCATTTTTTTTGGGCAAACCATGATCAGAGGTAAATATTAAAAAAAATATTAAAAATCAAGGGAAAAAAAGTGTCCTAATGTGCCTCTCGTTCCTCTTGACTAAATATTCTTAGAACGGGTTGTAGAAGTTGAATTGATAACAAGAATCCTGAATGGTTAAAATGCTGTCTATGTTCAATAGTTAATTAATAGTCGTCGAAGTAGAGTATCACTATCTTCCAAGATCATCTCCTCTTCATTAAATCTGCCAACTGATAAGTTTCTGATGTCGCTTAATACATACTACCCTAGTTAATTTGAATCAAACATTGTTTGATTCAATTTACTGAAGCAGAATTTCAACTTTCATTGATTATCCACAATTTAACTGGTACCGAAGGTAATGCTACTTAGATATAATGTGGAACTGTAAAGCTGTAAAGTAAAATAAAGTGTAACCGCTTCACCCAAAATAAAATAAAAATAATTGAGAGAACTGTTATACCGCCGGAATCCCTATTGTCATATCATTCTCCAAAAATTCGTTCCAAAATCGGACCAAAACTCTATCCGTAACTCATTCAACGTCAGCACGGCAACGCAGCTGCCCGGAGGTATGACCGCTAGCGAATGGGTGGTGGCGTGTAAGGCGAAGGCAAGGCAACCGTCGCAACCGTCGTGTCGAGTTTTTCCTTACAGCGCGCGCATCACAGCCGCACTTTCCGTCGAATCGCGGCTCGAGTTTTTCACTGTTTGCGTTAGCAAGTTGTGTTTGTGTTGTGGGCACCCATAGGCGGAGAGGATCCTCCTCTGTGTGGGTACGTGTGGCCGGCGCTCGATATGTGAGGAGGATCATCGCGATTCATTCTGCGATCCGGAGTAAAAGCGAAAATGTAAACTCCTCGCCGCGTTAGTGCGCTACCAATTTTCGTTTAGTAAACAACGGTCTCCTCGAGGTTTTGCCTTGCCGACTCCTCGAGCCGTTAGGCACAGTTTGGAAGCAGTCCAGGCGGGTGAACATAAGCTATACAAATTTTGCTGATCTTCGAAACGCGCGAGAGCCGTCCTGCAGATAGCTGCTACTCCCCGAATGCTGATCAACTTTCGTCGTGCGGCAAAACAGTGTGGAAAACTTTCTCTGGGATTTCGTAAATATTGAACCACTTGGATGGTAATATTTACTATCCTCCGATATTTACTATAACGGGGCGGACACAGGTGGATTATCGCGCAGCGCGGTCCGATGGAATTGTTTGGAAAATATTCGTGCCGGGGAAAATATTTTGCAGTTTCAGTAGAGTGCGACGCTAGTGAATAGGAAGCGAGAAAAAAAAGTTACCCGATAGTGTTATCGTGTTAGGAGAAAAAATTAGAGTGAAACGGATTACGATAAGTTTGGAGTGATTGTGGAGGGAAAAATACGTAATTTGAAAAAGTGTACAGAGTAGAGAATATTTCCATCGGTGTGTAGCGTAATACGCCGGGGACTTCCGATCAACAAGTGAGCTGGAAACTATTCATTGCGTCACTTCAGAAAACTTTTCAAAAATTCTCATCGGAAGTGAAATAGACTACAGTAAGTAGTATGAGTAGTATGACCGTTTTACAGTTACTTAACTTTTAATTTCTCAAAGTTCTCAATTCACAATGTTTCCTTTTTAAGACTTGCAAAGTCTTGTTTTAATTATTTCCCGTCGTCTTATTTCTTGTTTTTTTGGTATGAAATGCCTTGCTCCATAAAGTGGATCCGTGGATAATAAATACATGATTTCGTTAAACGTTCAATATCAAACAATATTTTTTCTAGATATTCTATTTAGAATGATTTTCCTTCTCAATATCAACATCAAGTTGAAACAAGTGTATACGAGGTTTAAGTGAGTTTCATTTCGATATACTCAAATTCAAATAAATCTGTATCGTTCATGATTCAATGTATCGAAAAACTTTTATTGGTTTGCGCAGAGAAATTCTCAATCTTGTAAAAATACTATTTTAGCTAGAACTGGAATATGTCTGACATTCACTAACTTTGAGTGATGATCGACTGGGAATAAAAGGTCTCCTAATCTGTTCAAAAGAAATCTGTCTGGTTTCCTATTTTCTACGTTGTATTAGATTTACTGACAATCGAAAAAAATAAAGTGAAAAGTTAACATTTCAATGTTTCGGAAATGGTGGACTAATCTTGCCGATTGATTATTATTTCCACATGCGCATCTGTTGGTTTGGATACGAATTGTGGATATTTTCCAGAATTGAAAAAGTGATTTTTTTAACAATTTGGGAAGCTACAGTCATCGAACTGGGATCTCTTATATCTCACATTATTTTTAAGCTTAGTACGCGTAGAACACACAAGCCGAGCTTTTATATTCAACTTTGTGCAATACTAGCAATACTTAGCTCAAATCCCTCAATTGACTCAAGACAAGACTCAATTGAATGTTCTCCATACCTGTTCCCGTTGATTCAATGGCCCTTGTTGTTCCGACGACAAAAAGCTTCAAACGATTGGTTGAAGTAGAAGAATTCATAGCAATTATTGAAACGTGTTGGCATGAAGCGAATCATGTGAGCCGTAGTGTGCAAAACGGGGGCCCAAGATAAAGAAAGCTTCTTGAGCGAAAGACTTTTTCAGCCCCACAAGAATACCAGGACAAACTATTTTGCCTAACAAATATTTCGTCCCTAGGGGCCGACATTGAGCTTTTTGGTAGGAAAGCGCTGACTGACTGGGACTGACAGCTACAAAATAGGAAAATAAAAATATATATGGTTTGTTTTCGGATGTTGTACAATATTGGATTAAAGCAATCCTAGTCGATTTTATGACTATTTTCTATTTATACAGGGTTTTCCAACATTAAATTCCGCAAGTAAATTGAAATAAAACACACTTAAAATTCGAATTTCGATGAAACTTTTATTTCAAATTAAAGTTTGGTTTATGCCATTATGTGTGAAATACAACATCATTCGAATGTCCACCTAGGGCTTCCTCGCACACCTTGATCCGGAACAGGTAATTTTCGATGACTTTTCGGCACATATGGGGCGGTATCTCGGTCATAACTCCACGAATGTTGTCTTTCAAATGTTCAAGAGTTTGCGGAGAGTTGGCATAGACACGGTCTTTCGCATAACCCCACAAAAAAAAGTCTAGCGGGTTCAAATCGCATGATCTGGACGTCCAATTGGCATCACCAAAACGCGAAATTATGCGTCCCTCAAATTTCGTTCGCAATATGGCCATGTTCGGTCGTGTTGTGTGGCACGTGGCGCCGTCCTGCTGAAACCACATGTCATCCGTATCCATATCTTCAATTTGTGCCAAAAAAAATCGGTTAACATGCGGCCATAGCGCTCACCATTCACAGTTACCGTCTCGCCGTCCTCATTTTCAAAGAAATACGGCCCGATGACTCCACCAGACCATAATGCGCACCAAACAGTGACTTTTGGCGGATGCAATGGCCTATCAACAATCACGTGTGGATTTTCTGAGTCCCATATACGGAAATTTTGGGTGTTCACATAGCCACCGAGCTCGAAATGTGCCTCATCGCTGAAGAAAAATTGATGCGAAAATTCAGCATTTTGCTGCTGTTGTTCGTTCACCCAATCGACGTATGCCCGACGCATTCCATGGTCACCACGCTCTAAGTTTTGTACCAGTTGGACTTTATATGGATGTAGGTGCAAGTCCAAATGCAAAATTCGCCACAATGATGTGTTTGACAAGCCCAATTGCTGAGCACGCCGTGGAATCGAAACATTCGGGTCATCCTCCACACTGGCAGCAACAGCAGCAATATTTTCGGCCGAACGCACATTACGATGATGCACAGGTTTCACAATATCCGCTACGGATCCAGTTTGTTCGAATTTACGCACTACATTAGCGATTGTGTGCTCTGTAGGCCGTCCATGACGACCAAAATCCGTCCGTAATGCTCGAAAAACATTTGCCGATTTTTCATCATTTTTATAGTATAATTTAACAAAATTAACAAGTTGTGCGATGCTAAAACGATCCATATTGTAAAATGGCAGATATTGTTCAACTAACGATATGACGCTTTGGTTGACAGCTATGTCAAACGGTTGTCAGCGCAGGGCTGTATACTTTCGGAAGCCCGAAATGGAAAACCCTGTAAAAATAAGTATCTTTGGGAGCTAGGACCGACACTGATATTGTGAAAACGCTCTTGATGTGGACTGAGTGGAAAGCGCAGCAAGAACAATTCGGGGCTTAACGTGTTAACCGCAAGAATTGCATGGCTTACCTTCGTCTTAGTTCAAGAGCTTCAAAATCAACAGACCTAGAAGATTCACTGGACCGTCCCATGAAAATGACGAAGGGCATAGAGGATGAATTTCTCATCAGGATTATAAGAATGAATCCGTGTTGTTTTTGGACGTTAGTTATTATGTCCGAGTGATGTGGTTTAA
This sequence comes from Toxorhynchites rutilus septentrionalis, assembly GCF_029784135.1. Taxonomy (NCBI): domain Eukaryota; kingdom Metazoa; phylum Arthropoda; class Insecta; order Diptera; family Culicidae; genus Toxorhynchites; species Toxorhynchites rutilus. The sequence goes on along the minus strand of NC_073746.1, from coordinate 70,765,183 downwards.
ATGTAGAAGCAGAGTCAAGCGCAATTCCGATGTCACGAATATTTGTAGGCGTAGCAGTGGTTGATCACATACGTGAAAACAACTGGCTTGAGTTATGCATGACATTGCATGTTTGAAAATTTATTTCAAAAAAGATACTACAGCACCATTCTTCAAAAGCGTTGATCAAATGCGATTGATTCAAAATTTTACAAACTTCAAATGTGACATTGGTTTTTCTTCATTTATTTTTTTAACACAATATGTATAAATTTACTGTACACATTTCCATTCCTCAGAAAAATAATTTTCTCCATCATCTCAGGGATTTTCTATCTATATCAAACCCGCTTCATCACAAGTACTTAACAAAAGTACAACCTTAACTCATTTGCATCCAAATGCGGAATGCGGAATGTTGCTTAAACCGCGGTTTTCTGCTAGCATCGAGAACATTATAATCAGCGAGCCGCGATCGTCATTTTTCGCCAAAAGCGAAATATTCTATGAATAGTTTTTACGATTTGTTTTTGTACTTGTATGTAAAAAGCTGAAACTTATTTGCATTGACCTCGGGTGCAAAGGGTTTAACTGTTTTTTGATCTAATTGAGTAAATTATCGAGTTCTGCAAGTATGTGACTATATTTTTCACTATAGTATTGAATATAATGCTGCAATAATCAGTTCCAGATTCGATGGATCTGAAATCGACGACACATTCTTAAAATTCTTCATTTAATTCACGCATTGTACAGGCCTCAGTCTATATATGAATTTGAATGAATTTTATATATATATATATATATATATATATATATATATATATTATATTTTTATATAACGAATCTTTATATATAAAAGAGACTTTTTCCCACGTATGTATAACTCATCATCACGGAAGAACGGCTGATCAGATCTACGTCGTCCATATATTTTGTGAGTTTATCTTCACCCAAATTAGAATGATAGAGTACTTTGGAAAATATTTGAGAAGATTTGAAAAATTCGAAAAAAATGACTATGCATATTTTTATATATAAGAAGGATATTTAAAATGAAAAAGGGAAAATTTGAAAATAAGAGGTACGCATATGTATGTTTCGCTGGGAAAATCATCATTTAGATCAATTTGACAGATCTGAACGATAACATACAAACTCTCTTGAAGTATATTCGTTTTCTACCAACCAAAATATTCTCTAGAAATACATTATATTGCAGAACAACGTTTGCCGGGTCAGCTAGTTCAATATAATTCAGATTTCCAATGCTTGAATCTTGCCACCGGGTTTCGGAAATCGAATTGCTAATACCTAATACGATTTTTTCATTCACTCCATTCGATCACTGATATATGCTCATAGTAGTGATTTTTTTAAGAGGTCTAGTGGTCAATTAGTAAAAATTTACTGTCTGAAGATATTTTTTTTAATTGACCACTAGACAGTATTCGTGTTGTCCATAATCCAAAATTTGAGAACCTGGTGAGCATCCTGCGGAAGTGCGTTATCGTGGAGAGAAATTCACGAATCTCTCGATTACAAGCCTTTTTTGAGATTCGTTTCAGGTGAATTTTTTAACGCTCGAATAGTCATCCTTGTTGACCGTCTGCTCTTCGAGAAGCAGAAATCATACAAAGTACGAAATCTATTCAAAGCAAAACGATATGATTTTCATTCTAAGCTCCTCAGACAATAATCGTTTTATCATTTAAGCGCCCGATGCCCGGATTGCAACAATCCTGAGCAAGTTGTCGTTCGTGATCAACAGTCAACGTCTACGGAATTTATCTCTGACCCAATTCGCAACCGGCGTTATATTCCTCGCACTCCACTGCAGTTGAACAGTTTAGTTTGCGAGTTTCGGATTACGAAAAATTCGTTGTTGTAGGGGATTACAATCTTTTACATCTAATTTGGGAAGGAGACGACGATGTCAAGAGTTTGCTGCCGTTTAATGCATCAATGGATCGTGTTATTCGAAACGAAGATTGTCTGTGGTCTCTATTATATCAATAGTCTATAATACTTGCATGATAGCTCACCAGACCTTGCATTCGTTCATTCATTCAAGTGACGTGCTGCTAATCTAATCACCAACAGCGCTTCTAGGAATTGTTGTTCGTTGTTCGCATCGATGTTAATGACTGTTTTATGAAGTTCGATGTAGCTCGACTCAATTGTAGATGTCGATTCGACAATTTTTGTCGTTGACAGCAACTATGCGGAGCTTAATAATCCAATTTCCACTGATGTCGGTGATATACTGTTCTGCGGCAAGAACACACACGAGACGGTATGTACTTTTTATGAGAACTTGTATGAATTAGCAATTCTCGCGTAGCCGATGTAGACGATGCAGCATCCGTAATGGATATTCTCGTAAGTTTTTTCGTGTGACAGTGTCTGGAATTTCCCTGCTTTCGATCTTGATCTTCAGATCTTTTACTTGCAACAGTTCGATAAAGAAAACAGATGATTCCAAGGCACCTGGAGCCGACAATCTTCCGCCATTGTTCGTAAAAAAATGTGCCGAATGCTTACCACCACTTCGCAAAAGCACTTTCTCGAAGTTGTGGAAGATCTACAGGTTCAGCACATGCATCACAGATTTGTTGCCTAGTCTATGTCTTCGAATAACTGGTACTTAACGTTCTATACGCTGGTTTTGTTGAGAAGCGGATTATCGGTGTGCTCGCATTCCTGCGCTTTCCCCATCATAAAGCTCGAGTCATTTGATATCTGGACGCACGATTTATTTTATCACAGCGCTCCTATTGGTCGGGTCTGGAATGTTTTGGCAGTAGTTTGTTTTGAAAGGTTTCCTCTTTCAGTGCTGAAAAGATCATCACTATTCTGTCCAAGTACTGTCTAAGCTTCGAGAAGATCCGAACAGTCTATATTCGAGAGAATTAGGTCAGATATGATGGTCGCCCCAGCAACGTCTCTTCATAAAAACTGAGTAAATCAAGCCCAATTAAACTACAACGATCTTCGTAAATTGAAAGATTTGGAGAATCGTTCCAAGGCAAGTTATGTAGAGCGATTATATAACCTCAAATATTTTTGAAACAGAACAAAAACCGGCGATTCCTCTGTAGTTCTTCATATCTTTCCGGCTACCTTTTCTGAAGACATAAACGTTCATATTGGTTAAAAGAAGTTATACTTGATGGAAGTGACTCGTAAACCGGATTTTAATTTTCGACACTCACTTCACACTTCGACATTCACAATAAAACATCGTAAAGTCATTGAAACTGCCTAAATCTACCATGTGCAGCGTTCCGTGGGCGGCATACTATCGATTGGCAAGATCAAAGCAAGCATTGCAGTGAAACTAGGAAACTGCATTAGAAGGTGTTGAGAACGATCAGGGCAACGTCCATAGCAAGTTTAAATGCGTTTTCCCCGATAAATTCGCAAGAATATCGATGATCTGGCAGGGTATTTGCAGCTGCGGTCAAAAAACGCAAATTTTCGTTACAAACAATACTATGCATTCCAAATTTACATGCAGGAGTGCCTGAAAAAAATACCCTTCCGTACATTGAAGTTCTCAATGGACCTGAAAAGTTCTGGCCTGATTCAGCGGAGTAGTGCTACAGTGGTATCGAGACGACGGAGTATTTTTTTTTCGAAAAAAAAAACATCAACCCACTCAACTGCCATCAATTCCGACCAACTGAGACATATTGGGAGATAGTCAAACAGAAGTTGGAGAAGAGTGAAAAGGTGACTCGGGATGGGACAGATGAAGGTGGAACAAAATGGTAGCTTAAGTTACCCAACAGGATGTAAATATGATGAGTAGTATTCGAGGAAATGTTCGAGATTTCATGGAAGTCAAATCGCAATAATGTGCTCACTTCTTCCTGAGCCACGATTAATCTTGGGAGACTTCAACTCTCACGGAACTGCCTGGGGGGAACAGTACGACGACAATCGTTCATCGTTGATATATGACCTTTGTAACAGCTTCAATATGACCGTTTTGAATACTGGGGAAACAACACGTGTTCCTAAACCTCCTGCTAAACCAAGTGCTCTTGACCTCTCGCTTTGCTCGAATTCACTATCGTTAGATTGCAAGTGGAATGTAATCCAGGACCCCAACGGTAGAGATCACTTGCCAATCAAAATTTCCATCACCATTGGGTCGAATTCTTCTGAATCTATAAACATGGCATATGACCTCACAAGACACATTGACTGGAAAAAATATTCGGACGCGATTGCTCTAGCCATCAATTCCAGAGATGGTTTGCCTCCATTGGAGGAGTATAACTTCATTTCTCGTTTGATCTATGACAGCGCGGTTCGAGCTCAAACGAAACCCATACCAGGTTCCACTATTCGTCGAAGGCCTCCCAATCCATGGTGGGATAGCCAATGTTCCAAGCTTTATCAGGATAAATCGAACGCATTCAAAGCTTTTCGGAAACGTGGAACCATTGAAAATTTTCAATCGTATTTGGACCTTGAAAATCAATTTAAAAACTTGATCAAAGGGAAAAAACGTGCTTATTGGCGAAATTTCGTGGGAGGTTTGTCACGAGAAATGTCAATGAAAAAATTATGGAAAGTGGCTAAAAACATGAGAAATCGCTCTTCATCGAATGAAAGCGAAGAATATTCACATCGATGGATTTTTAATTTTGCACGGAAGGTTTGTCCCGATTCCGCTCCTGTGCAAAAAATTGTTCGAGATATACCACAAGATAGGTGCGATCTTGATTCCGAGTTTTCGATGGTAGAATTCTCTCTTGCTCTCCTTTCTTGTAACAATTCGGCTCCAGGAACGGATAGAATTAAGTTCAACTTGTTAAAAAACCTCCCTGATGTGGCGAAACATCGCTTATTGAATTTATTCAATCGGTTTCTGGAGCATAATATTGTTCCAGATGATTGGAGACAAGTGCGAATTATAGCTATTCAAAAACCCGGAAAACCCGCGTCCGACTTCAATTCGTACCGCCCAATAGCAATGCTGTCTTGTATACGGAAATTGTTGGAGAAAATGATCTTGTTTCGCCTTGATCGATGGGTTGAAACGAATGGCCTACTCTCAGATACACAATATGGGTTCCGCAGGGGCAAGGGGACGAATGATTGTCTTGCATTGCTTTCTTCAGAAATTCAAATGGCTTACGCCGAAAAAAAACAAATGGCTTCAGTATTCTTGGACATAAAGGGGGCCTTTGATTCTGTTTCAATAGAGGTTTTGTCAGACAAATTACACTCTCGGGGTCTACCGCCTCTATTGAATAATATGTTATATAACTTGCTTTGTGAGAAACATTTGAATTTTTCTCATGGGGATTCGACAGTAAGTCGGATCTCCTACATGGGAGTCCCCCAGGGCTCATGTTTAAGCCCCCTTTTGTACAACTTCTATGTAAGCGACATCGACAATTGCCTTACACAAAATTGCAACCTAAGACAACTTGCAGATGATGGAGTGGTGTCTGTCGTAGGATCTAACGAATCCGACCTGCAAGAACCCTTACAAAATACTTTGAACAATTTTTCAACCTGGGCCATTGGGCTAGGGATCGAATTCTCCACGGAGAAAACAGAGATGGTGGTTTTTTCTAGGAAGCATAGACCAGCAAACCCAAAGCTTCAACTTTTGGGTAAACCGATCACTCATGCTATGTCATTCAAGTATCTTGGGGTCTGGTTCGACTCCAAATGTACTTGGGGGGCCCATATTAGGTATCTGAGTAAAAAATGTCAACAAAGAATAAACTTTCTCCGTACAATTACCGGCACCTGGTGGGGAGCCCATCCCGAAGATCTTATAATGTTGTATCGAACAACTATTCTCTCAGTGATGGAGTATGGCAGTTTCTGTTTTCAATCAGCTGCCAAAACACATCTCATTAAACTCGAGCGAATTCAGTATCTTTGTCTCCGTATCGCGTTGGGATGTATGCCCTCAACGCATACCATGAGTCTCGAGGTTTTGGCAGGCCTACTCCCACTAAAAGATCGCTTCAATTTATTATCTCTTCGGTTCTTCATCCGGTGTAAGGTTATGAACCCATTGGTGATCGGAAATTTTGAGCAGCTGATCGGGCTAAATTTTCATTCTGGATTCATGACTTCATATCATGAATTCATCTCTATGCAGGTTGATCCTTCTTCGTATATTCCCAACCGTGTTTGTTTTCCTGACTACATCAATTCCTCTGTATATGTTGATCTGTTCATGAAGGAGAAAATCCATGGAATTCCAGATTATCATCGATCGGGGATCGTTCCTACGATCTTCAATGCAAAGTATGGGCGTATCAATTGTGATAATATGTACTTTACTGATGGGTCCTCTATGAATGAGTCCACAGGATTTGGAGTGTTCAACGAATTTTTTAGCACCTCCCACAGTCTTCAGAATCCTTGCTCAGTGTATATTGCTGAATTGGCAGCAATACACTGGGCGCTGGACAGCGTCGCCTCACGACCTGTTGAACACTATTACATTGTAACGGATAGTCTTAGCTCTGTCGAAGCTATCCGTTCAGTGAGGCCGGAAAAGCACTCGCCGTACTTCCTTGAGAGAATACGAGAAATTTTGAGTGCTTTAACCAGACGCTGTTATGTCATTACCTTTGTCTGGGTCCCTTCACATTGCTCAATTCCGGGTAATGAGAGGGCTGACTCATTAGCAAAGGTAGGTGCAATTGAAGGCGAAATTTATCAGCGTCAAATCGCCTTCAATGAATTTTATTCTTTAGTTCGTAAAAATACCATTGTTAACTGGCAACGCAAATGGAACGAAGATGAATTGGGCCGGTGGCTCCACTCAATTATCCCTAAGGTTAGCCTCAAACCATGGTTCAAAAGTCTGGACTTGAGTCGGGACTTTATTCGCACCTTCTCCCGACTCATGTCCAATCACTGTTCGTTAAACGCGCTACTCTTTCGTTTTGATCTCGCCGACAGCAATATCTGTGCCTGTGGCCAAGGTTACCACGACATCGAACACGTTGTTTGGTCGTGCGAGGAGTATCTTGTTGCCAGATCGAATTTAGAAAACTCTCTTCGGTCTAGAGGAAGGCAGCCCAATGTGCCGGTGAGAGATGTGTTGGCTGGTTTAGACCTTGATTACATGTCCCAAATATATGTCTTCCTAAAAGTTATCGATCTTCGTGTCTGATTGTCCTTATATCCTTATATTCTCCTTTTCCTTTTCCTTCGCGAGAAATCAAATCCCTTCTCATTAACAATAGAATAAGGTGAAATGTAAACACATATTAGATATAAGATAGGCTTAAGAATTGAGTGTAATGAATGTGAGTGTGAATGTGAGAGTGAACATTGTTAACATATCCTTTTATCCCTTCCTTTTCCTGAAGAAAATATGTCACCCTTCTAAACTCGAGTAGACCGCGAGTAATCGGTTTTCTACACCATTAACATTAGAATTAAGGAAAAATGTTTATATATACTTGTAACAATACAGTCAGGAGTTTGGCTCCTTTCAACTTATGTAACTGAGCCTGTAAAAATAAACGATTTAATAAAAAAAAAAATCGCAATAATACAACAAAGGACTTCAATTTTGAGTATTCAACATTTTTGTTTCATTTACAAGATGTAACCGCGTTTTGCGTCCAGATATTAAATATATTGCGACTATTGCGACGGGTTATATGTATTTATTTTTGGATTCCTTGTAAAGTTCGTTTCATCGAACTCTGGCGTTTTTGTTCTCTAATGGTCCAGCCTATTTTTTTAATTTTTGGATTCTGACTCAAATTCGCTGACAGAACGAATATCGTCTCGAATGTGATGAATATCAATTTGCTGCTTTTGATATTCAAAGTATGCATGTAAATGTAAATAACAGCGAAGTTATGAACCTCACTCATGTGGACCACTCATGTATGTGAATGTGGCATACTCATTACAGCAAATTTGTTCATTCATCAGCGATATGAAACGAATGAACTCGTTTGTTATTGTCATCAATAAAATGGGGGCAGTGTGTTCCAAGCTGAAAAAAAATCATTTACACTGAAACAAAATAATATTCGTTACTCGTGAATATTTGTTGATATTCTAAGATACTGGTGTTAAGAACCATCTTCGGTGGTGTACAGGAGGACGGCGTATGGATGCGAAGAATGAACCACGAGCTCAAGTAACTCACCGGTGAACACAGTGTTCAGGAAGCTGGACAGCTAGGCAGGACATGAATCCGTCTGGTACGAGACGACGAAGAGCGCAACGAGCAAGATGGTTAGACCAAGTGGAAAAGGACATGGTGAGCGCGGGGTACTCGCGGAATCGGAGAGAGATAGTCATGGAGAAAAATTGTGAATCGGGCCATGTTTTAAAGACGTTAAGCCAGAATAAATAAAAAAATAAAACAAAAGGTTGATGGGTCTGAGCCTAGGGGCACGGACGGGATCTTGACATAGGACTGTGATTGTGTGTAGTAATTGCATTTAAATTGAGTTTTTCATTGTTCAAAACCTGTATTTATTTCTCTTTTGATACATCAAATGGATGCCCTGGAAAAACCGTTTCCTGTATGTACTTGTATCCTTTAAACGGGTTAGATGACATAACGTGGTAGAATTCGGTACCGCATTCTGTTCAAAAATGTACACAAAAATACCATTAAAGCCATTACTACCCTTTTCTTCTGTTTATTCAATCATGCAGAATAAGACAAAGAGTCATCTTGTATAATTTTTAAAAACAAGTCTAAATAGTTAAGACCTACATAAATATAAGCCTGAGTCAAATCAATCTATGACTACAAAATTATATCATAGATAAAAATAGCATTATCTTTTTCGTTACCACGTTGTCCGGATCATTGTTTGTAATAACTTTATAGCCCTGTAAGATCGCGACTACTCAAGCTATCATAATCTGATTTTCGTGGGTATACCCTTTCGATCTTCTAAATCAGCAGTCATTTAAATTCATTTCAATATTATGACATCCTGGGCCATAATTACACAAATTATTAGTAGTGAGACCTACACGATAATAACATGAATTGAGCACAAATTGATTGGATAACATACAATTTAATATAAAATTAATGCCTATGACCGGTAAATGGAGAATAATTAATTTTACGCATCAACTCACATTATGAGCTAACGCCCGAATTTAGGCAAAAAGATTGCTCGTTGCGTCGGGGAGGAAGCGAGTGGATAGTGCAATCGAAAGATAACATACCCAATTAAATCGTCAAATTGTTAACTCTATTTACTATACTCACTGTTCATGTTTCAAGCAAAAAAAATGTGGATAAATTTCCTTTCTAATGATATATAACACAACATATGTCGCAATAACCATTTTGAGGAATATGAGTTTGAAAACTCTTAATAAATCGTTACATTTTAGAGTGACCCTCCTATATAGAAACCAAAGACATAGTCTTATGTCAAAAAGAATCTAATGTGAACCAAAACACGAGCAAGCAAGGCAGCTGTCAAAAATTAACTGAACATTCAAAATAAGAGGCAAAATACCAACAGAACAAAAATTCGAAAATAGAATACTCTTTGAATAGACCACACCCTTCGTTAACAAATGTTTACACAGTTTGTTGCAATCTAACCGACCAAGAGACGCTTGTCTATGAAGGATTTTTTTTTATTTCATGCCTTCACAGTTTCCGCATAAAAAAGTCGTACATAAAAGAGGAATCGCACAAAAACAGATTTAGTTGTATAGAAATTGAGCCTCGCCACGTCCTTATAGACGTTTTGATTTGGAAGTACAGGTGGGACTCGATTATATGTGATTCGATTATATACAATTTTGGACTCGATTATATACAGTTTGGAAAAAAATATATTTGTTTTTTATATTTCAAATATGACTTATTTCAAGAAGAAATGTAACCTTTCAACGTTAAGGTGTAATTTAAGTGGCTATTACATGTACAGTGGGGTAAAAATTGTGATTTTTGAAGATTTTGCTTGAATTTTCACCAGGAATTGTTCATAGCGATATTGCAGCCAAATTAAGAAAGATGGAAGTTGGGTGTCAAAGAACAAATTGTAGAGCGGTTATAGAGCTTCAATCTATCAATTAAAATAGAAACAATCTAGTATAATATAAATTTTTAGGATGAAATTAATAATAACACATTAAAATTATTAACTTTTAAATTTTTCACTTCCAAAATGTTAATTTAGATGTTCCACTACTATATCCTGTACTAAATTTTCTCATCTTTCAAATGATAGCAACAGAATCGACTTCCGCAGCGTACTTTGTAATGTAGAGACAGTTTGAGGTAACAAATTCCGAAACAAAAAAAAAGTTCTATAACTCTGTCATTGTTGAAATTCAAACATATGCGTAGAAGGATTTTTTTTCATCAAATATGATCGTCTATAACCCCCTGAGAGAATCTGGATAATTTTTTTTTTCATGTGAGAAAGGTATTTTCTGACTTTAAGGGGATGAATCGAAAATCAAATTCGTCTTTTATATTCAAAAAACAAAAAACATATGCAAAAAAAACCAATAAAAAAATTTTTTTGACTCGATTATATACAGGATTCGATTATATGCAGTGAAAAGAGAACAGACACTGTATATAATCGAGTCCGCGCTGTACATAATAAATGTATGGAAATGCGCCCACTTCATAATAATTTAATGAGTCTACTTTCATTACTTTTGAAGAATATCATTATTTAAAATAGTTACCTGAATAGTAGAAAAAGCTATGCCCTATGACAAAACGGAAGTGAATTTCAGATTTTTTGATATAAAAATTCATATATCCGACATTTTGGCAATTTCTTGAATTTTGTAAAACTATCACTCTACGCGTGAGAGAATATATTATTATGTATTCTAGCCAAATTTCGGCCACATAATTTCCTAGATAAGAGACTTCTGAAACTTCTACAGGGCTCTCATGCGCATAACTACCAGGCGCTCAATAAACTAAAAAAATATTGTTCCTTTAACCGGTTATAGTTGTTGAAGAAAGTAACGACTTTGCAAATAATTTATTTTGTGCGTCCACGATAAGCTTGTGAACATGTGTCGACTTGAATCGTTTTTTGATAGGCACTCGCTAAGTGGCTAGAAATAAACACGTTAACGGACGATTTCGGAGCTCAATTCATGCTCCAAGTTGCGATAAGAAGAGGCAGTTGATAAATACCGAATCGATATGATAGTTTTTACAATCGTTTCGTTCGTATTTACAAAGTCATTGCAGAACACAAAATCCTCTGAATTCACCTCTTTAATTCATTAATGGTTTTACTAAACTTGGAAATGAAAGTTCAAATAAATTTTGTTCATTTTCCAATCCTCTATGCGTACACTGAAGATCACTAACCAAAACACAAACAAATTCTTATACGTGTCATTATGTACCAATAAATTGAAGTACACCACCCTCACCGCTGTCCAATCAACTGTTTTGAAACGCTTTCTTCCAATGTTTTCAGTTGGAATAATCAAATATTAATTAACATGTCAAGACATTTCGACTACAAACAGAGACAGTCTATCGGCTCAGTTTTTTTTCGGAAAGCACTGATAACTGTGCCAAGTTGAAACGTGGCCGACCTTTCAGTGACCTAGTACCGGCCCGTCCTCCCACTGGGACCTTCTCCCCCAGTGCTTGCGCGTCGGTAATGTTTGATAATAATAATGCTGGGACGCATCATAAATTACAAAATGAATGTATTTCGATTGATGGCTCGTCGTTTCGTTCGCTCCTCTTGTGCGCTATTGATGATCAACGCGAATGAATGGAAGTGGGATTTCTCCCCGCAGCATATGTCCGATAACCGACCCGCAGAGAGGGATTGATAATAAGTTCGCCTTTACTGCTTTCCATCACATCACACAGCGCGCTCTGTTCGGCGGAGCGATTTAGTTCGCTTTAAAATTGGCGTATTTTTAGCTCGGATGAGCAAACAGCGCCGCGATGCGATGGAAATTCAACACTGTATCCCTGCGAGCGCCCTCGGGGGCAAAACTGATAGCATGATAGCATCCTCGCGCCCATTGGGGCAAGCTTGCTCAACCGTATCCTTTCTCCCTCATTGTGTCAAGTTCATCGCAAAAAGGCAGGCACACGTGCGGATCATTATGACTCCTCGTTGCGAATCACCCCGGGGTAAAAGCTTGTGGAAAAGTATCAGCTTCGGTGACTCGGGGAGAATTCTGCTGCGAGCTCTCGCAGATCACAGCTTCCTTATCACAAAACCGGGGGATAGCGATTATATTCCATAGGTTATCAGCTATCATCGGGATCAAGCGCGCAGTAGATCGAGCTGCGCATAATCTCGGCTGGGAAAATTTAGCGAAGGACAGCTAGAGGAGAAATTATATTGGGTGGGCAGCCGGCGCTGTAATCGACAACTTCTGAACGTTGCGTTAGAAATCCCGCAGTCAAATGTCCCTCTTTTATTGTATTTTTATTTTTTTCGATTAAAAAAAATAGTTTTCCATGCAAGATTTTCACTGATTTCACCGACGTATTTTTTTTTCAGTGTTGGCGACAACAGCCGCCAACAGCGACATGGCGCCGCCTGACGGGCCGATGCAGTACGACACCAAATGGTCAACAATGGTAAGTACCCCTGACCGTATCCGAGTGTTGGTGTGAGTGTGTTTGATAAAATATTTTCTTCCGCCGTGTGGATATGAAACTGTCACGGGAAGACGGGAAAAAAGATGTGGGCCAAATCATAAATTTCGGCCACTGGCTAGGACTGCAAGTCCCGGGGAAGGGGATTATAGTTTATAATCGCCAAAGTCAAACAATGCTACCACTGCCAGGATTAATCGCACATATACACACACGTACGCAATCATCAATGGCTGCCGGATGAAGACGGACTGCGAGGGGCAAGCGCTTCTGTTTCCTATTCACTTCTGGTGGCAATATATTTTTTGTTTTTGCATCTTGTACATTGATCTCTGCTCTCTCCGCAACTCACGTTCGTCACATATCTAGACACAGATTTGTACTAACACAAAATTTTGTTTGTTTATTCACTTTTAATTTGTGTTCACATTTGAACTCAAAACAAACAAACAAAAATTACAAACAGTGCCAATGGCACACACCGGTGTGAATATTGTTATTTACGAGATATTTCGCTGGCTGCCGTCCATTCTATTCCCGCGGCTCCTGCGAAGAGGCGCGCTTCTAATTTTCTATTGATGAATCCGTCGTCACTTAGGGGACGGCGCGGGAGTAAACGGTCTGCTAATTGAGGTGTAATTTTACGGAACACACCGCCGCCGGGGACTACTGATGGGCGATGTGAAAAGTGTCAAATTTCCGAACATCCGATACCGAGAGGGTTAATTAGTCTGATAGTTTTTGACGATGTGCAAATCTGATTATAGGGGGAAAGAATTCGGAAGATGTTTCTAGAAATCAAGATAATTCATAAATACCGAAAAATGGCGAACCAACTGGGCAGTGAGAAGACCTGCGCCGACAGTGGGACACCCAGGAGAGAAAAAAATATGCCGTACAAAAATAAAAATGAAAAAAAAAACTCATCTAAATTACGATCCTAATCCCCCCAAGACAACATACCGCAGTAGCTACGTAAATTTAAGACTCCCTGTGGCAGCCACCGACAAACCGACGGAGCCGGAGTGACACCGGAGGTGTGGTGGTTACGGCGGCGCTAGAGAAGTAGGTTTCTTAAGATTAAAAATGTGTGTCTGTCCGGTGTGAACTATTGAAAACCAGAGGAAGAAGCGTGTGCTTGTGTGGAGGAAGTGTAGGAAAAGAACTTTCCCCCGAGGAAATCACTTTCGGTGGGATTTGCTGCCGGCTGTTGATAGCATGTCTGTCAGACAGTGTCTCTCGGAAATCGGAAAACAATGTCGCCTATTAGTAACTGAAACCTATAAATATCGATTCGGGAGGACGGGGACATAAATTCAGGTTCTCTATAAATAGGACGGTTAGGTTTCAAGGCACTTAGTGCCCATTTGTAGATATTGTCCAATGCACATGATTCCGTCACGGACGAAATTGTTTGTAAATTGATGTTGAAAATCTAAATTGAATTTAAATAGCATACTCATTCCTAGTAATATATGTTCATTTCAGTTGAACCGAAGATGAATCCGATTGTTATCAACCCTCAACGGTTTGAAAGTGTCTCAAGGTCAAGTAGATCTATGGTATTTATTATAAAATATCTTCTTCTTTTTAATTTTTTTTTCCAAAATATGTATTTTTATTAAGGCTCATATGGCTCAGACGAACCAGCCCAGGAGGCTGAAAGTCTCAAAAATAAAGAATAAAAAAAGGCTCATATGGCGTCAGCTTAACGGGGCCGGGAGTTCAATATTTCGACAATGTTTGCCTTACAACTATGTTAGTAATATGTAACCGATTACTCGCGGTTGGCTCGAGGTTAGTATTACAAGTGTTCTCATAATTGGAATGTTGCAGTCTCCAATGCTCTGTACGTGTGCCCGACACGGAATATTTCCTATTGGGATGCAGCTGACCATTAATCAGCAACTCCCTCCAGGTCTGTACCCCATATCTAGCGTGGTGCGTCTTCTCGACTCGAGGAATCCAGGATAGAATGGACACTAGCCGGCGCAATCATCAGGTCGTGTAGAGTTGTCATGAGCGGTACAATCCTCAGCTCATGGTGGTGGATGATCAGTGGGCTGCACAATCTTCGGCCCGTATATCTGTAGAGTGTGTGTGTATGTATTGCCGTGGCTAAGTAAAAGTTTATAGATCGGGTAGGAGGGATATGAAACAGGGATACAACGAAGGAAGCATCATTAAACGTTGACATCGGCGTTTCTGAGGAACAGGTATAGATGAAGCAGAAAATCAGGATCACGGCTACCTAAGATATCCCGGACGGGGATATCCGATTGTCTGCCTTGTGCCCTCGAAGCTCTGGAGAGCTGAGAGCGGGTGGCATGGAACCGGATACACGACCAGAAAATATGCTCGATGTCGTGGTAGCCATCGCCACAATCACAAAGATTGTTTGCTGCGAGCCCAAGGCGATAAAGATGCGCGTTCAGGTGGTAGTGATTGGACATAAGCCGAGATATCACGCGAATGAAATCACGACCTACATTCAATTCCTTAAACCCATATTTTTCCGAAAATATCAACGAAATAACATTAGATCGTAGATGATCTTGGATTCCATGGATTTTTTGTCGCATGGACAGATCAAAAATGACAGAGGAATTGCAAAAGTATGGGAAGCAAACTTGGTTGGAGATGCCTGGTGAAGGGTGCACGTCGTGGGTAAGGTACTCATGGTATAAAGACATAAAACTTGACTGAGGAATCAGTTGGAGTCGATTTTCGAAGTTATCAATCACCAATGGATTCATGATCTTGCAACGGATGAGAAATCTGTAAGATAATTCTGTGAACCGAAGAGTATGCGGAGATACTCCTGCCAAGACTTCGAGACTCATCGTATATGTCGAATGCAAACACCCCATGGCTATACGCAAGCAACAATATTGTATCCTCTCCAGCTTGAGAATATGAATCCTGGCAGCTGATCGGAAGCCAAAACTCCCATATTCTAACACTGATAATGTCGTTGTTTTGTACAACCGAATGAGGTCTCCTGGATGGGCACCCCACCATGTTCCGGTTATTGTTTGGAGAAAATTGATTCTTTGCTGGCGTTTCTGTTTCAGATACGCAATGTATCTCCCCCAGGTACATTTAGAATCAAAATATACACTCAGGTATTTGAAAAACATAGAGTACCTGATCGTTTTGGCGGATAGGTGAAGCTGGTATTGGGCGGGTTCGTGCTTCCTAGAAAATACGACCATTTCGGTTTTCTCCGTAGAGAATTCGATACCAAGCTTGAGAGCCCACGTGAATAGGTTGTTCAGGGCATCTTGCAAAGAATTTTGCAGGACGACGGGATTAACACCCGTGATGGAAATAACTCCATCGTCTGCAAGTTGTCTCAACGTGCAATCTCTAGTTAGACAATCACCCATATTATTGACGTAAAAACTATACGAAAGGGGGCTTAGGCAGGAGCCTTGCGGTAGGCCCATGAAACTGTAACGAGAAGATTTCGAGCTGCCATAAGAGAAAATCATGTGCTTTTCTGACAGTAGATTGTACAGGACATTATTCAAAATTGGTGTAAGTCCACGATTATGAAGCTTCTCTGAGAGAATTTCCATGGAAACTGAATGACATCAAGAAAAATAGAAGCCATTTGTTCTTTACGAGCAAATGCAATTTGAATTTCAGAGGATAGCAACGCGAGACAATCTTTCGTCCCTTTACCCCGGCGGAAGCCAATCTGCGTATCTCACAACGAATTGTTCGTTTCGACCAACCTGTCCAAACGAAGTAGAATCATTTTCTCTAACAATTTACGAATACAGGATAACATTGCAATCGGCCTATACGAATTGTGATCGCGAATTGTGGGTTTTCGTATGGCTATCACTCTCACTTGTCTCCAGTCATGCGGGACAGTATTCAGCTCCAGAAACTTGTTGAACAAGTTCAGCAAACGCTGTTTTGCCAAGTCGAGAAGATTCTTCAACTTCAACTTCAACTCGGTCAGAGTATTCCTCACTTTCATTTGTATGGTTCCAGTCACGCATTCTCCTAGCTGTATTCCAAAGAGTGTTCATAGCGGTCTTCCTGGACAAACCATTGACGAATTTCCGCCAATATCCACGCTTTTTTGCTTTAATCAAACCTTGATTTCTAGGTCTTGGTACTTTCGAAACCATTCCACTAATCCAGTTTTCCTGAATTTTTTGAAAGCGGAAGTGATAGCAGCTACACGTTTCTTTTGAGCTTGAAGTGCGCTATCGTAAATCAAACTTGATATAAAGTTATACTCTCCAAGGGGAGGAAGTTCGTGCATCGAAACGATTGCTTCAGATATCAATTCCGCAAATTTTCTCCAGTCAATATTTTTCGTGAGGTCATACGCAATATCGACTGACTCACTAGATCTTGATACATTGGCGATCGTTAGGATTATTGGTAGGTGATCTTGGATTACCTTCCATGTGCAATCCAGGGATAATGAAGAAGAGCAGAGAGATATGTCTAGCATGCTTGCCCGTGCAGGAGGATTGGCTATCCTAATTGCTTCCCATGTATATAAAACTGTCATGTTGAAGTTGTCGCACAGATCATAAATTAACGTGGCACGGCTGTCATCGTAGTTGACCCCCATGCTGTTCCTTGGGAGTTGAAGTCACCTAAGATTAGCCGCGGCTCCGGAAATGTCTCGATGATATCAAAAAACTGATGGCGGACTACCATAGTTCTGGGAGAAATATATATCGAGGCAATGCAGAGATCGTTGCCATTGATTTGTGTCTGGCAAGCGACAATATCAATGCCTGTCATCGATGGGAGAGTGACTCTATAGAAGGAGTGACATTTTTTTACCCCCAATAGTACGCCACCAAACGAGTCATTTCGATCGAGGCGAACAATGTTGAAATCGTGGAAATTCAGTTCGTCGGCTGAAGAAAGCCATGTTTCACAGAGGGAAAACACATCACATTTAGAACTATGAACTAAAAGTTTAAATTGATCAAGTTTAGGGATGATGCTTCTGCAATTCCACTGTATTACAGTGGTCAAATCCTTGACATCTTGCACTGAATCAGGCATCGATGGAAATGAACGCTGCTAAAAAACCACATTTTTCTTTCAAAAATGTTCTCACAATCGGAAGCAAACATAATACTATGCTTTTAAGAGGGTCATTTATATTTAAAGCATTTAAAATGTTGTCCACCAGGTCAGAAAGCGCAAGCAAGCCAGATTGTGGCTGTTGCCTCGACCGCGAAAAAGGAACAGACGTGTTGGGTGCTGCTCCGGGAAGTGCTGAGAACCCATGGTACGTAGAAGAACCGCTTACACCAGGAGGTACTTGCTTCGGTCTATTCTCAGCACGTTCGATTCGAGTTTTCATTCCAACTTGGGAA
This sequence comes from Toxorhynchites rutilus septentrionalis, assembly GCF_029784135.1. Classification (NCBI taxonomy): domain Eukaryota; kingdom Metazoa; phylum Arthropoda; class Insecta; order Diptera; family Culicidae; genus Toxorhynchites; species Toxorhynchites rutilus. Next base: position 70,747,237 of record NC_073746.1, on the reverse strand, counting down.
ATTTCGGTCTTCTTTCTGGGGAGTGATGGAAAAGAAGTAATTTTTCTTTTCCAGATGGCACCCTGCGATGTACCGGAACTTCTAGCATTGGGAGCCTCAGCAACAGGTTCGTCGTTCTGCAGAATGAAGTAGGGATTGTCCTGAGTCATTGGAACGGAACTCTTAAGCATTTCTGCATAAATCCGCTTGGAACGTTCTTTTAAGGAACGCTTGATTTTTTCCCCTCGTTGTATGTACACCGGGCATTGAGTAAGATCATGAGGAGTCCCGCCGCAATGAAGACACTTGCGCTCTTTCGGGCAAGGATTCTCATCATGGCTCTCTCCACAATCTGCGCAACGTTTTTTATTGCAACAATACGCGGCCGTGTGATCGAGTTGCATATATTTGTTGCATTTCATTACCCTGGGTACAAACAACCGAACAGGTAAACGAAGTGCCCCTATTGCGACGCAGTTTGGTAGGGCGGAACCCTCAAAAGTCACACGAAAAGAGTTTGTCCGATTGAGAACTCTTTTGTCTTTTTTATGTGACACAGATTTCCGTCGATAGCATGCAAGAATCTTCACAGTTTTTAGTGAGGAGTTTGTTGAAGAGACCGACACCATCGAGTATCTCTTTTCGGGTCAAACCCTTTTCATGTATAACACCGTCTATTTCAACGTCGCAACAGGATACGTAAACGCGATACTCAATCGCAAAGAGATCACAGCGCGTTATTTTATTCGCTTGGGTCCTGCTGGAGACGACAACTTGTAATTCGTCTGGCCCCATCCGAGCAATCTCGGTAACATCGGAAAAAATCTGTGTCAATTCTTTTGAGATGCGAATGACGTTGAGAGGTTTGGATTTTCGTCTAAAGTATACAATAAATGGGCCTTTGGTGCCCTCAGAGTATTCTGTTCCTGCTTTTCGTCAGTTTCCTTTCTTTCGGAGCTTTCTATTCCGTATACAGAATTTTCCTCCTCAAGTTCTGTTCCATCCTCCTGCTCTTCAGGAGGAGGTTTGTTATCAGATATATTCTTCGGCGTGGATGGGGGATCCTCCCCGCCCTCTGCCATATTAATAAAAACGAAGAAGTAGACAACTGTTCGATATGAACCGAATATAATAATTTGGAAAATATAAATTAGTAAAAGAAATTATAGAAATATAATTTCTTTTACTAATTTATATTTTCCAAATTATATATATTAATATTGTTGAAAATTTATTTCAATTTTTGTTACTATGTGTAATTTGAAAATGAAAAAAGTTTCAATAAAAGTTCAACGGTGATGTAAGAAAAATGGACACTCCTAATGCTAACACTTGCCGATTTGGTAACACAAAGTTAAACAATGGTGTAAATCGCGCACACGAGCTATACAGAATTATGGAAGAAGTAGGAGGAAAATAAACTTTTGCTTACCGCTGCGGTATAGCGTGTGTGATGATGTGACTTGCTGCCGGATTGTCTGGATAGCACACCACTTTTTATGAGCTTTACTTCGCTCGCAGCGCACCAGATGAAAAAATACACACTAGAAGCGGATGTAAAAAAAACACCTGTATCGGATTAAATATAAGTTCGACCGATCTGCTTGCGACTTGTCGAAGCAATCGTCCAATTAGTCCAATTCTATGATATTGATATTGATAAATTCATTCCACGGAGATGGAATGAATAAACCTAGAGAGAGGAATATAAACCTCCTTCTTTGAGTAATGTAAGTGATTCGCCCACTGGCATATGACCCCCTATGCTCGTGTGTAAAGTCCAATAATCCCGAATGAGAAGGGAATGAATATTAAAAAAAAACAATTTTGATAATAATCCTGATGATAAACTAAAATCAGCAACACCACTCGACAGAGAAGCTCATTTGTAAAAAATGAATAATTTTCTGTAATTATCGAATCCTCGATATTTAGGTTTTTTTAATCCAATTTGAATATTTAGAACGAAAAAACAATAGTTCAAGCTTAAGATATCCTCATCTAACCAGGAACCCAGGCGGCCCAAGCCGCCGACCTGCTGTCGGAAGCGGCGGTCTCTCGCAAGCAAACCAGTGTTCCACCAATTCCCCGGTTAGTTTCAAACAAAGAAGACGATCCTTTAGTTAGGTTCGACCGAGAGTTTACGAGCGCTGGAACGTATACGCATACATATTTTCGAAAAAATATTCTATAGTTCGTGTTCATTTCTAAATTATCTTTTCATCTTGAATAGCAATTCGGAGAGGAAAGAAGACGGCATGTTAATTGTGCCTACACTCATACACTCATAAAAATGAATCAGTGAGTTCATTTTACTGCGTATTTTGGTTGCGCTCTCATGTATTCATTTATTCTTATTTATTATTGAGACAAAAACGAATGTTGAACATGGTCAATTTTGATAACACACAAATGGCAATGATCTCTTTGTAATGCTCAAATAAACATGAGAGGAATGTTTCATTATAAGAGAAATTCTAAATATTTTACAACAAAATGCTTTGTATCTTTATGTCCGTGGGTACTGCTCTAATATATGCAGTGTCTGAAGAAACAAGCCCATAAATTAGCGCCGATACTGCCGACCCATTCGGTCGTATCTCTGTACTTTAAGAGCTCGTACTCATGATTAGATGCTTACTCAATTATTGAAATCAAGTCAACAGAAAAACATAAACATGCTGTTCTGAATGTACAACAAACCAGATTTACGACAACTCCGTCGATCTTTAACAAAATTCATCACGGAAATAAAACCAGAACCCAGCGAAATTGAATCGCTTCATTCATCCCGTTGGTTGAGTTATTTAAATCAAATAAAAACATAGAAATGATTTATGAGCCCCGACACAACGCGCTAAATGGTTTCCCCACTTACCACGGTGGACCTACAACCAAATTCTATCAAAATAGGCCCCTCTAGTCGCTTTCCTAAATGATGTATCTCCTAGTCAGCAACCCGAAACACGCACCGGATTTAATTCGAATTTGAAACATCCATAAAACGCTACACAACAACAAAACTGGCTGTAAAAATTGAGATGTTTGTATGCGCATGTCGCTGCCACCACGTGACATCCGATTGTTGTTTCACCACCCTTCATGGCGCGGAAAGGATCATCACCAAAAAAAAAGTGAGAAACGCCAGTAAATTGATATCAACCACACAACACCATGGTTTCCAAACAACTTTTCTGCTAATGTGCTCTCGCCCCGGTGAAACCAGTGGAATTTTAACATAGCTACCACGGGACGCCGTAAATCAAGTGAGGATTTCTCGCCCAGCGCCACCTGTTTTCCAACAGACATTGCCATATGATTGGTAGGTAGTGTCGACCTAAATTTGTTGCAAGAGACAGGAGCAAAAAAGGAACTGAAATAAAAAGGAATTCCTCCCCGACGGGGAATCGAACCCCGGTCTCCCGCGTGACAGGCGGGGATACTGACCACTATACTATCGAGGAATTGATGGTATAACTGGAGAAAGAGAGAAATAAAAACATTTACGGCTACTAAAATGAAGACTGCTGATCCAACTATTGAGCTGGAAAAACTCTCATGCTTATTTTGAGAATGAACAGCAGATATGTTTTATCCAGAAGGGAAAATGGCTGCGAGAATGTGATTCAGGGATGCCAGGATATTTATTCGAACGAGTACACACGGCACGAAAAAATGTTTTCACATGCCTGCACAAACATATTGAATAATAATAAAAAATATTAGCTTAATTCAAAAACAATATTTGATTAATGATATAATGTTCATGGGTTTTATGTTGTTATATAATCCGGTTAATCAAACGTATCTTGATGTTTTGATGTTTATTTTGTGCGAGAGAAAAGAAACTATAGTAATATGTTGTGCACCTGTAAAAGAAAATAGAGGATTTCTCAACTAAGTGTACACTAGTAATGAAACGGATAGTAGTTTGGCCGGACACCAGATACCGTATATCCAGCAAGCTTCGAGGCCGGATAGCCGGATATTCAGCTCTATATTCGCGAATAATAAACTGGGAGAAACTGCATATGTACATGATGCAAATGAAGGATTACATTTCAGAGACAAACATACACATTTTAACATAAAAATAATGAGCGATGATTAAATTTTCCGTTTAAAATGAATATTCTTTAATAGAATATCGTGTTTCATGCAAGGTATCTTGAACAGACTTTTTTTCTGATATGGATTTTCCACTATAGTGATGAGATTTTTGTGGAATTACGCGATTTTCTTGAAATCACGCGACTTGGCACTGCCTACCGTCGCTTCGTTGGGAAGAGAAATTACGCGATTTTTCTTTTCGCGCACGCATCAGTCGCTTAAAAAACGAATTCAGTGTATATTGAAAGAATTTCACCGGTCGAGTAAGTATAAGTTCTACGAATTCAAATAAGCAAAGAACATCAATCAATTATTTTCATTCAAGATTAAACAACTGTCTTCAGGAATGATAATCTGGGCTTGGGCATCTTTGGGCGTTTGAAGACATAACAAAAAAATACGAGTAAAAAGTATTCGGATAAGAATGAACACCGAAATTACCTTTCATGAGAGTATGTTCAAATGCTGTATTGGGGATTCATTTCAATTACTTTTGAGAAGAATAAAGTTTCCAAATTTCAACCCTTTAGGACACGAGGTTCCAGTCAGACTATTTAGGAGTTCTTGTGACGGAAACAGCCCAGCATTTTATTAAAATCTTCTGAATTAATCAAACCTTTTTTATGAAGTATGTTAATGAGCAGTTTTGTTATGATTTATTTTGTGTTAATGAGAAATTATTGATTTTTTCTAATATCCGGTATCCGGTAAGTCACTTTCCGATATCCGGCTGGATGGAAAATAATGGCCCGGACACCGGATAGTTACCGGTTAACCGTTTCTTCTCTAGTGTAAATCAAACGCAATTTTCGATGATTCGGGGCATTATTTCCACTGGAATACCAACAAGGTTGGCTCGTTATAATCCCGAAAGTTGGCTTTTTGGCTTTTCAAAATAATGCGCCGAGTCATAAGTGAGGGACTCAAAATGAAAGGGATGTAAGTGACATAATCGATTTCTCTACATCGACTCTCTCTCTCTCTCTCTCTCGCTGTATTGGAAGATGTAGAAGATAAGTCAGAACCTCATCTATCGGATTCAATAGCAAACTCAAATCGGAACGTTTTTGCAGTTGTGTTATTTATTAAAGAAAAAGTTGATGAAGAGAAATCGATCAAGTCACTTACACCCCTTTCTTTCCGAGCCCCTCAAGTCATTTATCGTGCAGTAATTTTCGGTTATAAATCGACTCGGTGTCCTAAATCATCCACCGCATACGTCTGATTTGGCATCCATGACTTTTTTCTTCTCCCAAAAGTAAAGGGAGAAGAAAACGCTTTTTTACGATATAGGACCCTCAAAACGGCTTCTACATTAATTAACTAGAATAACAAATGTATTGAAATTGAAAACTACTAGGAAGTAGGAAAGTTGTTATGATAAGCTGTTGATTAAGTGAATAAAAAATGATGGAAATATAATATATTTCTTAAATTTCATTAAATGGAATTAAGATCAATGAGATCTTGGTTTCAACGGGTGTCGCTAAATCCACATTTTGGATAAAATACGTTTTCTAGAATGAAAAAAGAACTTTTTCTAAATGAGATTTATCTCGATAATTACATATAAATTATTTGCATGTCACAAAATGATACAAGTTTACCAAAAATATTGCCTCAAATTTAGTAAAAAGTTCTCTTCATTCAATTCAATATGCTCTATCAAGTGTGAAGCCGGTTTAGAAAAAATTCAATTTGAAATTGAAATAGTAAATATAGGTCGGACTCAATTCTATACAAACTCGATCTTTTATTATAGGAGAAGACGTAAGACCGTCCCCCTAAGAAAACCATTTTTCATTTAAACGGCCTTCAGGATTTCCCCTATTTGTTGTACTACATATCATTGAGTATCTAATAATCTACTACTAAAAATGTGTAACTGTTGATTGTATAACTTTTTTTGCGTTTTTTTCATTGATTTTTGAAATGATAAAAAATTGCTTTTTATTCCGCTGGTGGGGTAAGAAGGACCGCCCGCGGGGTAAATAGGACCATGACGAGGTAAGACGGAGCGCTGCTATTTTCAAACAGTTTAGTCTAGTAAAAATAACAGGAATAGTGTTGTGTAAGGTACTAAATGTTTAGGGTTGTTCATAAACTACACACAAACTTCTGAAAAGGCCATCAATATTCCACGTGCAGAGCTTTGCAAATATTCGTGAAAAATTTCCCAAATTATCGGAATCTATAAGGACGATTATTCGACGACTACCTTATGTACTATCGGGGCATTTGTGTGTAAAGAGACGAGCAAAAATATGGTATTTTATTTGATATGAAAATCATTCAATATAACGACGTATGGCGCTTTTACCCCGTCGAAAGTGGACCGTCTTCCCCCCAGAGCACCTTTTGCATTATTTTGCACTTTTCACGCATTTTATATTACATTTTACATACCTTTTAACGCAGAATGAACCGGAACAATCTTCTGAAGGATTGGGACACTGACAATTAACTGAATACACAGTTTTTGCTGGAGAAACGACAAAATTAAGCTAATCATGCTTCTTGCGTAACATATTTGCTAAAAAACTGAGGAATTCTTATAAAACTAGAAGTGGCCCGTCTTACCCCGCTGGACGGTCTTACCCCGTCTTCCCCTATATAATTCGATTATTGGTATTGCAGCGAAATTAAGAAAGATAGAAGTTGAGTGTCAAAAAACAAATTGTAAAGCGGTTAGAGAGCTTTAATTTGGTTGATAGACAGAGTCATATTAATTATGCACTAGCTGACCCGGCAAACTTCGTTCCGCCCAAAATTTATTTTTCGTTATCACATTCACGTTTTCTTACCGAGAGCTGTTCATGGGTTCATGTTCAATCGCACAATTGTTCATTGATTGATCTTCTAATCAACCCTTTAAAATTACCTTTTACTATGAAATTCCTAGTACTTCTACCAAAATTCGTCATTATAATATCAGATTATTTTCAGACACAATTCTCGTTCAAGATTTTTCAACCACTTGGAAATTATTTGGAATAAATGTTTGATACAGAAAATATGATAGAAGCCAGCCCTAAATCGGACAATTCCTCTCACGAGTGTTGTTCTTATCAACACATTCGGCGATCCATTTTTATTTATGTAGATATTGATATTGATATAGATATAGGAGTGCGTTTTATCACATTAAAATCCATATCCATTTTCGAACGGAGATCAATTTCGTTAGCGCAAACATAAAATGGACTAGACACGCTTGTCAATATGTAATTGTAGAACATATGCGAATTTAATTTTCCGAATTTTCCCATTTTCCTTCAGAGTTTTGCGAAAATTTTCAATTGTCATGTTTGGTTGGAATATGTTTGGTTGAAATATGTGTATTATTTTTATGGGATCTCCTCTCCATTTCAGAGGAGGGAGGGGTGGCACACCATCATAGAAAAATTTCTCGTACATAAAAACCCTCAAATTTAGCTCCATTTGCTTGATCAGTTTTCGAGTTGTGCAGAAGTTTGTGTTTCATTTGTATGGCAGTCCTCTTGCCCTTGGAGAGGGGGTAGGTGTGTCGAATCATCATAGAAACATTTATTGCTTCCTAAAACCTCCATATGCAAATTTTGGTTCAATTTGCCTGATTAGTTCTCGAGTTATGCAAACCCGCACCAACACCCCCCCCCCCTTTTCCTTCTGAAACCATTACATACAGAAATTTAGGGATGGGGAGGGGTGTCAAACCCACCATAGAAACATTTGTTGTCTCCTAAAACCTCCATATACAAAATTTGGTTTCGTTTGCTTGATTAATTCTCGAGTAATGCAGAAATTTGTGTTTCATTTCTATGACAGCCCCCCCTCAGAGAAGGGGAGGAGTGTCTATTTACCGTAGAAACGTTTCTTGCACCCTAAAACCTTCATATGCTAAATTTGGGTCTATTTGCTGGATTAGTTCTTGAGTTATGAAGAAATTTATGCTTCTTTTATATGGCAGCCCTCCCTTTGAGAGAGGGGAGGAGTGTCTAACCACCATAGAAATTTTTATTGCATCCCAAAACCTCCACATGCCAAATTTGGTTTCGTTCGCTTGATTATTTCTCGAGTAATGCAGAAATTTGTGTTCAATTGTACGGCAGCGCCAACATAGAGAGTAACTTTCTAACACTAACTTTCAAATATTAAACTTATAAAATGCTATTTAAATCCACTAATTTAGATGTTTCACAGCTATATCCTGTACAAAATTCTCTCAACTTTCAATTGGAAGCAACAGAGTCCCCTTAGGAAGTGTACATTTTGAACTAGAGCCAGTTCAAGCTATCAGAGCTCGAAACAAGAAAGATGTTTAAAAATTCTGTCGTTGTTGAAATTTGAACATGTGCGTAAAAGAACCTTTTTCATCGAATATGCTCCTCTATCACCTTTTGAAAGATTTTGGATATACAGACAAACCTTTTTTTGTGCGGGGGATAGGGACCGCACAGAAAAAATCGCATAAAAAAATCGTGCAAAATATCACCAGTAGCTTTAAAAAATCGTGTTCTGTACACATTTCGAAAAAAACTTTTTTTGAGCGGTAGATAGGGACCGCATAAAAAAAGTTCCCCTTAAGAAAACAACTCAAATTCACGCAGTTCACCGTTCAATTTCCTTTTGTTTCCCTGCTTTGCGATGGGACAGTTTTCCTTTACGGTTGCGCGTGGCTGTTTTGCACTTTTAGTTTCATATCGAAAAATCAATACTCCGGATAATCGAGTTCAACCTGTATTATGAAAACAGATAGCGAACCTTTTGACTTTCGTATGACACTATGACTTAGAATGTTCCGAAACCTTGTTTTCGACTTCCAGAAGAAGGGAAAGGAGATCTGCATGGTGGAGTACGACTACGAGTTTGTATCACTGTAAATGATCCTGATGTTAAACTCAATGGGGCATTTTATCAAAAATAACATGCGATTATTCTCATTACAATCTTTTTCGTCGAGCTTCTTGCTCGATGCAACGAAAATAAATAACTGTGATAACATGCCCATCTACGCATAACCAAGAAAATGCTAAGAGAAACTGCAACGGAGTCAACTTCCATTCACCAAATGAAGCGTGGAAAGTGTGTTAATGGCTGTGACAATTCTAAAAACAATGCTGCCTGCCTCTATGGTAAGAACCGTTCCCGATCGCCGTTTCTTTCTCTTCGTGGCATCTTGGTCATATGCACACAAACACTTCTAGAAAATCATTCGGGACCATGAAGAGCAGCAATACGGGGAACGAAACGTGGTGATTGCCTCCGGTGCGGTGGTGTTCGGCAGCTGCCGGTTGGCGAAAATGCATCGCTGTTCCGTCGTTGTCGTTGACGTTGCCGCGGACGGAAGGAAACAAGAGAAAGCCATACAAACCCAGGCCCAGAGGGTAATAAATTTTCTCGCCTTTCGCGCACCCGGATCGGCTAATCCCGACGTGTCAACAGCTTTGGCCTGTGCGATTTCAATCTTCGACTCTCTTGACGAAGAGTCATGGAAGGCTGTGAAGGGCACTGAGCACTCGCGATTTTGCGTACTCAGGCCGCCGGGATTTACGACGGGTTGTGGTGGCGCAACGAGATTCGAATTATGATGCAGTGTACGGAAAATGCTACAAACAACAAATTATTGTCACGGAGGTTTTTTTTTCCGAGGAGTTCATAAAGTCCATGACAGGTTGTACAGGTTGTATTGGCGAGAAAAATGCATCCCACAACATGCATTTACATTCACAAAATCTACAAGGAACATCCATTAACATTAAAATGCTATTAATTACATGTGCCATCCTCGTTCTACCTCACAAGGGAAGCGAGCTTTAAACATGTTCACACTTATTAATATCGGAATGAATAAATGAATGCAATCGTGTAAAATTACCTACCAAACAGAACGCGTTTAATTTTCCTCCCAAAATAGGAGCGGACCCGAAGACGACGGGAATAGAGGCAATTCAGCTGACAACCTGTAGCCGACACGATGAGATGAGTTACGACGACCCATGTGATGATCATTTTATGAGTCCCCGGGTTCTGTTCGGTTGGTCGGTCGTTTTTCAAATTACCCAAGTTCCGCGCTCAGTATGTTATACAGCAGTGCAAAGTGGCAGTTAAAATTTAACACCGCTTTAATTTGTTGAAAATTTACGCATATATCACTCAGAAATCGCCGGAGGTGCGCCGAAGGTACTGATAAACATTCGTCAGTTGCAGCCGAGATGAGCTATTGCAGTTTGTAATCAACAGGATGGAATATGAGTAGCTCTGGGTCGAAGGCTTATCGCGATTCCCGATTCCAATCACGGGTGTTATGAAGCTGATTTGATCATGTCTCGTTCATTGAAAATATTCATCATTTTTCCCTTGGAACTTGAGCTGATTTGTAACTTTCACATAAAGATTAAACACTGAAGCTCTTACGGTATTTGGTAGTTTGAAATTTAAGAAAGTCAGTATCTAAACCTTTCAGAGTGCTTTGCAGAACTAGATGCTGCGAGCATCTTTATGTTTTGTTTCATACATTTCTTTACGTACTCTCTGTTACAAGATGCCTTCCCATCCTGCTATTCTGGAAACGAAACTTCTGAAGATAAACATCGTTTGTACAGCTAAACCAGGTGTATAAATATCGATTGAGGATTTTAAAAATTGATTACTTAACAATGCATCAATATCAATGAGAGTGTAGAACGGAAAACATTACGAAGATGATTTACAATAACAAAACCAACTTGGGTGTAACTGAAGAGCTGTTCACAAAGATGTGGTCTCTCATTAGCTATTGAACCCTGTTGTAATGATTTATACTGAGTTCCACTATCAACAACCAATTAATCCATCGACCGAAAAACTATTAGAAAGCCCATCAGATTGTAGGCGGTTTTGCTTAGGACACGACTGCATTTGTGACGTAGGACTATGATATTATTTTTTTACTGCTTGTTTATCATTTCGGATACTTTATTTTAGAATCCATCGAAATTTTTGGAAAAAAAAATCTTTAGTAGAAAGTTAAAGTGTTGAAAGAGTAGTACTTTTGTAGAATCAGCTGAATATACTAGGGTCATGATTTATTGTTTCCCTGACAAGAATAAAACTACAAGCACGAGAATAATGAGCAAGTATCGCAAGCGTTATTTTTCCTCTCGGTGTTATAGCGATAACAGTAATCGTGGCAGGCGATTATATGTTTGTTCCACTACCACGGTTATTCTACATTTCTAATAAACAAAAAAGGGTAGCAGTATTTATCATCGCAATAGTACCAATTATGGTAATACCAGCGAGCTTTTTGTTAGTCTAGAAAATACATCTTATTTTTGAAGGCTTTAGTTCGATTTTTAAACATCAGAAATCTCTTCTTTGTCGATTCTGGTACTTGGTTCCATTAGAAACATTGTTCTTTCGTTGGAAATTTTAATTTAAAATTCTGTGTCCCATTGATGCTTGCTTCCTAGCATTTTGCTATGAAATGTGCGATCAAAATAATGAGATTTTAATGCTGTGAAGTTACTGTTTTGATGCAAACACAGTGTAGACGCATACATTATAACCTTCTTGATGTTGTGATTCGGCCAATTTATACGATTTTATCGAAATACACATGAATTTTTGTATTCTCATAATTGGTACAATTTCACATTTAAGTGCCAATTATCGCAATATCGAAAGATGCATGTTCCTATTATAGTTGTAGGAAATCACGGAAAGCAGAGCTGCTATATGTTCCTATTATGGTTGTACGTTGTTATGTTCTGGTTGTTATGGTATTATGATTGTACCTAACGTTTTCACGCTGTGAAATTGCATATCATAGAGCGTTTTTGAACCCTCAGTTCTTCTTCTTCTTTGTTTTTAAGAGGCTTTAAACTTCGCAGTTCATTCGCCTCTAATAATGCTCAGTAATGTAATGAAATAGCACCAAGCGTGTTCGACCGAAGCATATTTGTTTGATCCACTCTGTTGAAAATTAAATGTTAGTTGAATGGGTTCAGTTCAGTTACTGAAGAGAAGCGAAAACTTCATCACAACCCTCACGCCTTTGTGATTCTCTTGTCACCTAGCAGAGAGACCTAGCAATGAGGAGCTGGCAGTTATTTTACAACCGGGAAGCACATAACAACAGTCTAATCTAGAGATGAAACGGATATTCGGTATCCTGTCTATCCGGTCAATATTTGGCATCCGGCCGGATACCGGATATTAGAAAAAAAAATTATAATTTCTAATTAACAGAAGATAAATAATAACCGGAAATTGTAATGCTAGTTAATTCTTTTTTTTTTTTGATTTGTAGTAAATTAAGTGTACCCTCTCTCAGATTATCATCCCTGAAGTTCTTAGTTTGTTTTTGAATTTTGAATACAAATAATTGGTTGATGTTCTTTGCATATTGGAATTATGTGGCACAAAATCTGTCTGGAAAGCCATGGTTATCGTTAGAGAAAGTCAATTAAGGGAATCGATCAAAGCGAAAATTAGGCAAAAATTGCCGAATAATGAATAATAAATAATTAGCCTTGTACAGAATTTATTGAATTTTCAAAACTGCATTCTTATTTGGGAATAATCGTATTCTTGAAAAAGTATTCATTAGAAAACGGGAAATTTTTCATTCTATCAAAACATTTTCCTGTAGTAAAATAACCTACAGGAGAGTTTTTGGTCTCAAATGAATGCTGATGGATAAGGTTAATTGGATTTTCCATTGACTTGGTTAATAAAACACTGCGTTAATCTAAAAAATTTACAGAAAACAGGTGAAATCGATTTTTTTCTTTCCAGTATTGTTATCCACTACATCTACACACAAAACGATAGAAGCATTCAAGTATCACACTCCAAAACTTGAAGCTTCAAATAAAGCTTTAAAATAATGTATATCCCATCTTCATGCGTTGGTTTTTCACAAAGTTACAGCGTTTCTAGAATCACTTAAAAACTTCGACTTCGCGCTTCGTTCCGATAATTTTTGTCGAGTGTAGAATCAACGACATAGTATTGCATACTAGGAATAAGATTTAGAGTCATAGTTTTATTTAAAAATTATTATCGAAGTATTATTTGAATCCTATTAATACTTTTTCCATGTGACACCGACTATTACCATAATAGGTACACTTATTACGAAACTCCAGAAACACTACTACCATAATGGGTACATGGAAGCGGCATTTTCAAACATATTTTATATACAATTTAGTCAATTAATCATCAAAATATCAGTGAGAACAGAGTTCAAACTGCTAGAAAAAATATACTTTTGTATACTTTTAAACTAAAATAGAGTATTTATTCGCAAATTCTGCAAGTTGGTGACATATCTCCTCCATAATTGGGTCACATACCCTAGAACAATTAAATCTACATATGGCAACGCATAAACACCAACATCGATGTGTAAGTGTAATGCAAAAACACACAAGCGCCCTCCGCCAGGCGGCATGCAAACCAACACTCTGTATCATTTCTTCAAGCACCACTTTGGATGTGAGGTTACGACACGCTGTCGACCCTCCAAAGTAATGTTGACCGCACGCTGACACTCTCGCGGGGTTTCTCACCCGTCGAGACGTGAACCGATTGCTTACTAACAATACGTCAGTTTTGTGATGTGCCATCTGGAGCTTTATACTGTCCATCCAGCTACCGATCGTGCATTCTGCCTCAGTCACCAACATTTCCACTTCCTGGAGCGCCTCGCCGATTACCGTTGTTACGATGTCGTCCGCGAAGCCCACGATCTTCACGCCTTTGGGTAGCTTCAGCGTTAGTACACCGTCGTGCATCGTGTTGTAAAGCGTTGGGCCTAGGATGGAACCTTGTGAAACTCTCTCCGAGATATTCTTCAGTATCTGTCCCCTGTCTGTGTTGTATACCAAGATCCGATTCTGGAAATAACTCCTCAGTATCCTGTACAGGTAGCCAGGGACCTTCAATCTGTGTAGCGCCTCGGCGATGGCCTTCCAGTTGGCACTATTGAAGACGTTCATCACGTCTTTCAAAATCACCGCGCAGTAGCGATCACCTCTTCGTTTTTTGTTAAGGCGAGACCTGAGCTTTCTCGATAGCTGTTCGAATAGCATGTCGGGGAAAGCAAGGATCGCCGATTTCAGGGCCACCTAGGAGATTCTGTCGAAGCCGGGTTCTTTTTCCACCTTTAAACCTTTTGCCACCGCGATGAGTTCACAATGGCCACGAGTTTTTCTGGACATAGTTCCATGGGAGTCATTGAACCACGGATTTTCGTCATCACGATTCAATATGCTCCAGCCCAAGGATTTGCATCGACGTCTCGACACAGCTCCCTATAGCAATATGATTTGCTCCTACGTATCTCCAATTTCAAGGCGGCTCTGGTTTCTCGGAGCGTTGAGCGTTGGCATTGAGCGTTGTATTCGTTTCCGCTTCCGTGTCCGTTTTCGTTTCCGTTCGCTGTCAAAGCCCTTTCACCCAATACCCACATCGTAGGGCTTTTCCATCGTCACTGGTCATTGAGAACCAAACAATCAGCAAACCGGAAGTAAAAACAAGATTATATTCGTTTTCTACGTGTCAGTTATTTACATTTACATTGTACATATAAAGCATCAAATTTCCCACGTACGTCCAACTCATCATCACGAGAAAACAGATGATCAGATTTGAGTCGTCTATATATCGTTGTGTTTGTCTTCACTCAAATTAGAATAATAGAATACATTGGATATTTAAGATGAATAGAAAAATTCCAAGAAAATCGATAACATGTTTCGCAGTTAAAATTTTTATGATAAATTTTACTGATCTGAACGATAACTTCAAATCTCTCTTAAAATATGTTCGCTATTTTTTACTAACCACAATATTCTTCCCGCGCCAATTGTCGATATTATTATAATTCAGTCGTTAGTAGGTCGATAAGTTAACGGATAGTTCTAACCAGTGTTGCCACATTTTCATCTGTACCGGAAGGGGCAAAAATCAGTTTCATCTGTACTTTTTCTATTTTTCTGTTCCATCGGAAATATTCGTTGCAGAAAAAAATCCGTTTCATAAGTGTTCGTGACCGACAGCGCGAATGTTGAGCAAGTAAGAAATGAAATAGAATCCCGATTCCATCCATATCCGTATTCCCAACTAGGATTGGTCGATCTTTAGAAAAAGATCAATCTTGACGGTTCGATTTTCCAGACGGCATAGGGATCGATTCGCTGATTGAATCGGTGCCAGAGAATCGATCTTTGAAAAATCGAATGCCTTTTTCTAAATTATTCACTTATTCTATATGAGTGTTGTCTTTACATTAATCAGTGAATAAACAAATCACATTTCTATTGAAACATGAAATGTATTTTATTTTGATTTTCAGCACGAAGGGCACAAACAAAACCGGAAATACGAGTGAACTGTTAATCTTTTAAGCATCCAATTTTTGTCCACCAATCATGCAAAAGTTTGCTTTCTGAAACGGTGATGATTCCGCAATTCTACATTCAAGAAACGGATTTTGACCTCTAGATCCTGTTAAACCCCATCATAAATCCATTCATCAAAATTGGAGAATCGCTGGTCAACCAGGCCATGTTGCATCGATCGAAAAAGGTAGTAATCGGTCGGAGCAATATCTGGAGAATACGGTGGGTGGGATAGGACCTCCCATTTGAGCGTTTCCAAGTATGTTTTCACCGGTTTCGCGACATTGTCGTGCTGCAAAACTTTAAAAAAAACTTTACCGTATCTTTGCTCGTATTGTGGCCGTTTTTCTTTCAGTGCATGACTCAAACGCATCAATTGTCGTCGGTAGAGGTCCCTAGTAACGGTTTCATTCGGTTTTAGAAACTCATAGTACACCACACCCAGCCGGTCCCACCAAATAGACAGCATAACCTTCTGGTCGTGAATATTCCCCGCGGAATGTTGATGCATGGCCGGGTATCCATACGTTGCCCGACGCTTAAAATTGTCGTAATGGACCCACTTTTCATCGTCAGTAACGATTCGATGCAAAAAACCCTTTCTTTTATGCCGTTGGAGCAGTTGTTCGCACGGGGAAAAAACGGCATTCGACGTCTCGTGGCTTCAATTCATATGGCACCTAATCTTTCGGATCATTCCAATTGCTTTTAAACGATCGGATATGGTTTACTGAGCTACTTCAAATGTATCTGCCAGTTTTTGTTGCGTTTGTGATGGATCTTGATCGAGTAAAGCCTCCAATTCTTCATATTCAAACTTTTTTGGCGGTCCGAAACGTTCTTCGTCTTCCAAGTAAAAATTACCACTTTTAAACCGTGCAAACCACGTCTGACACGTTCGCTCAGTTGGAGCATGGTCACCATAAACTTCCTCCAAAATGCGATGACTTTCCGCAGCTTTTTTCTTCATATTGAAATAATGAAGTAACACTCCCCGCAAGAACACTCTCGTTGGTATGAAATTCGACATATATTATATAAGTGTTAAAAAACTATGTTGTTTACGCTTCAACTTTTTGACATATACTGAAAAATACGCTCAATGACAGTAGCTTTCCAAAGAATGTCTGGAAATTTGATTCGCTGGAATTACAATCAAGTTACGCCATCTGTTGTAAAACCGAAGAAACTTACCGGTACACCTAAAAGAAAATACGTTTTTGAGATAAATAAAATTTTAATTTTTAAAATAATTTCTTTTTCAGCGAAATATTTTTCCAAAAAATTTGGTTTTTTTTTTGTCAAAATTTAAACAATTTCCTAGTAGTGCCTAATTCTTTTTCGAATATTTCAACTATGCAAAGTTGCTTAAATGACCCATGTCTTTACACCCACAACGTTTCCCTACTATCTGTGATGGAGCTACCAACGGCCAGTCGAGCTGGCATGAAATTCTTCATGCCATCATTCCAACTTTATACGATTATTAAATGAGGAAAATCTGATGAAGCATTGTCATTATTAATGTTCGTCAGTGGGGTCAACTGGAGCTCTCGCACTCGGTGCAGAAATGTCTGGTTGCACCCTCTCTCCCTTCGAGATTTTCTTTATTCAAGGGTCGTTCAAAAAATAAGTCTCAGTGCCTCAGAAATCGCGGAAAAATAAAGTTAGGACAAAAAACAAGGTGATTTTCGTAATCTACGTTTTATTTTCTATGTTTCTACATAATCGCCGTAACGTTCGAGGCATTTTTCATAGTGTAGCACGAGTTTTTCTATTCCCAGCGCGAAGTGCGTAGCGTACAACTTTTTGAAGTACGATGTAACTGCGTCACGAATTTCTTCAGTGTTATCGTGAATCGTTGACCGCCGCCTTTCTTACGAGTTATAAGTTCTTCTTTGAATTAATCCAAACATTTGTACATTGCCTCATGTGCTTCTTTGTGTAATGTTCGAGAAGCTGCACCTTGAATCTGAAGTCGTATGTTTTATGAACTCGTCTGCCAATTTCTGGTGATTCTCATCTTAGAGGAGCTCCAGGGACTCAACCTTCACTGAAACTCTGTCCATGGTCATCCCCTTTTCCCGAAGATAAAATTGAGCCTAATCCACTTCATCCACTAACGACTTGTTGAAGCTTCAACAGATGACCTGAATTTCATAGATTGCACAGTGAATTATAACGGTTAATCTGGTCAGCTCTCCGGATAACTGTGAGGGTTCATAATTTTCCATGACTATCGTCGGTTATCACATCGTGTTACACACATGAACTTAGAATTTACGAATTTTACATAGACTATATTTTCCTTATATGATGTCGAATTGAATAACCGAACACAATTTAGATTTGATAACATACGACAAATCAGATCATAAAGGGTGTGTCACATCAAATTGCATCACGGAAAAAACGCTGTAGAAATTCGCCCAGTAGACCGATCCTTTTGAAAATTTTAGACAGTAAAATAAAAACTATTAAACAACTTTTGGCATTTTCTTTTTATTCATACTTCGAGCCCAAGCCCGTATGCTCGCACCTTCCTCTTTACCCCGTCCATAAGGTTCTGTACAACGTCAGGTTGTAGTTTTTTTGAACAGAAATCCATTTTCTCTTGAAGTCCGCCTCCGATTTGACAACTTTTGGGTTCTTCCGGAGGGCCTGCTTCATAATCGCCCAATATTTCTCTATTGGGCGAAGCTCCGGCGCGTTGGGCGGGTTCATTTCCTTTGGCACGAAGGTGACCCCGTTGGCTTCGTACCACTCCAACACGTCCTTTGAATAGTGGCACAAAGCGAGATCCGGCCAGAAGATGGTCGGGCCCTCGTGCTGCTTCAATAGTGGTAGTAAGCGCTTCTGTAGGCACTCCTTAAGGTAAACCTGCCCGTTTACCGTGCCGGTCATCACGTAGGGGGCGCTCCGCTTTCCGCAAGAGCAGATCGCTTGCCACACCATGTACTTTTTGGCAAACTTGGATAGTTTCCGCTTGCGAATCTCCTCCGGAACGCTGAATTTGTCCTCTGCGGAGAAGAACAACAGGCCCGGCAGCTGACGAAAGTCCGCTTTGACGTAGGTTTCGTCGTCCATTACCAGGCAATGCGGCTTCGTCAGCATTTCGGTGTACAGCTTCCGGGCTCGCGTCTTCCCCACCATGTTTTGCCTTTCGTCGCGGTTAGGAGCCTTCTGAACCTTGTATGTATGCAGGCCCTCCCGCTGCTTGGTCCGCTGGACGAATGAACTTGACAAATTCAGCTTATTGGCGACATCCCGGACCGAACTTCTCGGATCACGTCTAAACTGCTTAACTACGCGCTTGTGATCTTTTTCACTGACGGAGCATCCATTTTTGCCGTTCTTCACCTTCCGGTCGATGGTTAGGTTCTCGAAGTATCGTTTTAGTACTCTGCTGACCGTGGATTGGACGATTCCCAGCATCTTACCGATTTCCCGATGTGACAACTCCGGATTCTCGGAATGAGTGCGCAGGATTAATTCACGACGCTCTTTTTCGTTCGACGACATTTTTCCAAATTTACGAAAAATTGACAGCGAAGCATGGTCAACGTGATCTATACACTCTTATCTGATTATAAGCGAAAGCTGAAGATATAGGGCCTGATTCTCGAATACACTTCACGGTGGAAACGAAATAAACGGCACGCCATTGAACTACGTTTTACGAGTTAGTGAAGCGAAGATAATGATGAGTTTTCAGGCAGAATGAGCACTTTTCAAATAAAAAATCATTAATGAAAATTAACTTCTTCGTATCAAACTGGTATTCAATGTGTGTGGAAAACTTTGTTTTCTTCATGTGGTATAATCATCCCATACAAAAATTTCATCTGAAGATAATTTGATATTATAATGATAAATTTAGTGGGAAACTAATCTCGCATCCAGATGTCGACACCGTACCGTTGTCATCGTGAATGCGTTTCATACCGTTTCCACCGTGAAGTGTATTCATAGTGTATTCGAGAATCAGGCCCATAATTCCTAAAAATTAAATTTCTACAGCGTTTTTTCCGTGATGCAATTTGATGTGACACACCCTTCAATAAAAAAAATTAAAATGAAATAAATGTAGTTTTCACGTTGCATATCAAAAGAGTAGCACACACTGTTTTCGGGATCTTAAGCTTGCAAATAATGAAATGATCAACCTAGATAAGTGCAGAGTTAATTTCCTTCACTGTGATACCAACGTATAAACATTAGCTTCCCCAGATAAAATACGACCAATTCGATGCAGCTATTTGATGTGTCCACCGCTGCCACCCACTCTTCCGATCCACCGCACTCTGTGCAAAACAGTGAGTTGTGAACAGAACAAAAAACAAACCCTAGCTGATGAGGCAATTTTTTTCATACACCACACAGTTTCACAGTGAATTGACCTGAAAAATTGCCATTTATTTTCGCTGTTTTATTTTCCTACCAAACCATTCCCCGTCTGTGGTTTTCCCCGTGGTACTTAAAATTGAAACAGAAATAAGTGTGCTAATTTTTAATTGCAAAATAATTACTTTTTTCTTCGCGCTTGATCGCTGCATTAAAATAGATGAAGAACAACGAAAAAAATCGCCAAGACGCAGTGGTGAAAATTGGTCCCGAAATGGGACTGCTTGTTGTGGTGAACCATATGCGCAAAACCAATGTTGGCACTATGCAATCTTTGTGTTTGCGGTAGAGGAGAACATATTTTTCGTTTCCGAGATGTTGTTTGCACCTATTTGTCAGCAATTTGTCGCTTGAACGCTGTATGGACCGATAAAGCGACACAGGTTCGGAAACGGTACGGTTCTTGCGATCGCTCCCTGTGTTTCCCTGCCGCTGTGGCTGCTGTCATTTGTGATTCATTTTCGCAAATCAAATGGGCTATCGTTGCGGAAAATAAAGCGGGAGGAAAGGAACGTTGCACTATGGCTCTTCAGGCGGACAAAAAACGTAGAAGTGACTGTCATCAATCGATTTTTCTATATTTCCTATAGAAAGTAGACACTCTAACTAATAAAAATTCAAAATTTCAGGACTGTAGCTGGTACTATATCTGAGATATCGAGAAATGAACATAAAAAAAGGGGAAAAAAATTAATATAAAAATATAAAAAGCGAATTCTAACAAAAAATTATCATAATAACTCAGAATAACTTATAAGTACATTATATTCTTGTGAACGATATTTATTAAGCTTTTCGAAAAACTGGTTAAGTGGCTTTGTAGGGGAAAATAAGAAGAAAATGAAAATGAAATCATAATTTCAACTTTGTTGGTCGGCATCTCTTTACTCCCAGGATCTCCCGGGTCGTGTCATGGTCTTTTTTCATGTTTTTGGTATATATTAACAAATTCTGAAATGTATTGCTGCGACGACCTGCGACGAAGAGATTTGGAGCGGTTTGAAAAATTTTGGTCCCTATAGAAAATATACAAAATTGAAAATATTGTCAAAATTTATACATGCCAATAAAGTTTTTCCTCTTTTTAACGGTATTTTTATTTTTGATATGGTTGGAACTTTTCATCTGTGACAATTTCTAGATATATCATATTTTTTAGTTTGAATGAAAGGAAATTGAAAGGGTTTGAGAATCAAGTCATCCTACCTTAATGGGCTCCAGCTCTTCCCCTTTCCCCATACTCTAATGGCATACACAAAGTTGGAAATCTCTTCAAAATTTTAATTGCTGATGAATGTCATGCCAATATACTGCCGTTCTACGCATAGTTGTCCCAGGTTACTTTTTGGCAATTTTTACTTTTCTTCATAAAACGATGTTTTTATCCATAATTTTCCGGAAAAAAATACAAAAAAGTGCTGTTTGTTCCCAGTGTTTATAGAAACAACATCAAGCTCGATTGTCCTATGTTGATATTCTAATAACTGCCCCTCCCTGTATTTTTTGTAGATCCATAATAAATGAATCGATTCAAGTACAATAATTTCATGTCACTCTTTCAGCGGGGATAATGCACTCATTTCTGGTTTGGAAGAACGAACTAATTCTTAAACAAATAGATAAAAGTTTAACAGAACACGTGTACTCCTCGCTGGCGAATATCTAATAATAATGAGATTTATATTCTGCAAAGGTGTTGCAGATCACTCACTTCTTCATAAAACGATGTTTTTATGTAGAATCTTTTGGAAAAACACAAAAAAATTGTTTGATCCCAGTATTTCGAAAACCAACATCAAGTTCAATTGTCCCTTGTTGATATTCTAGGCAAAACTGTCCCACCATGAAATTTAAGTCCGTAATCAAGCTTGATTGGTTCAAATGAGAAGATCTTGTCACATTCCATTAAACAACAGTTTAGTGCTTCTAAAAAACCATGTGTATTGCTAAACTGAAATACTTACAGCTTCTGGTAGAGAAATATGGCAAAAAACTTTGATTGCATTTTTCTCAGTTGCTGATTTTGGAACATGGGACAACTATGCGTAGGACAACAGTATAGCCAATATAGAAAATATAGAAAATTTTATACAAAATATTGAAAATATAGAAAATTGTTTAAATCTTCTTAAAAAAATGCCAAAAATTTTTCTTGCAAAAATTTTACTGAAAAAAAAATATTTCAAAACTTATTTTTCTCAATGATTTATTTTTTTTAAATTCTCAAAAAATATATATGAACAGCCTTTACAATTTCCAACAAGTCGTCCATACATTAGAACTGGGCATTGGATGGGCACTTTCAAAGGGAAAAAGGTTTTCTAACAACAACTTTTTCATGTTTTCTTTGGATAAATTCCCCTCTCAGAGGAGGGGCGCATAACTTGAGAACTCATCAAGCAAATGGAGCCAAATTTGGCATGTGAGGATTTTTGGGTACGAGAAATGTCTCTGCGAGTCCCATAAAAATATTACACTATTTCAACCAACCATATTCCAACTAAACATGACGATTGAAAATTTTTCGGAAAACTCTGATGGAAAATGGGAAAATTCGTAAAATTGAATCCTCATATGTTCTACAATTATATTGTGACAAGAGTTGTTAGTCCATTTGATGTTTACGCTAACGAAATTGATCTTTGTTCAAAATTGAAAATGGATTTTCAGGCGAAAAAACGCACTCCTATATCTTTTAACTATATAAATGAAGACGGATTTCCAAATGTGATGGTAAGCGTGAAATTCGAAGAAGGAATCGTCCGAATTGAGATGTTTTCATTTTATTCTATTTTCTGGATCCAACCTGTATTCCATGTTCAATACAGAAGTTCAATACGAGAATTGTGTCTGAAAACAATTTGATATTATAATATCGAGTTTTGGTATAAGTACAGGGAAACTTCGATATAAAGCACATTTAAATTTCCAAATTGTACGTTGTATCGAATTGTACGTTATATCGAAGCAAAGAAATTCTGAAATAGAGCTCTGATTACTTTATTTTGTTGCTGTTTGAGTATTTTTAGTAAATAATATTGATAAAATCCAACTAGAAGGCGAAGCCAAACTTTCTCGCCATTTTTATTTCTTCATACTGTTAATTGAGGGGTAAATAGATAAATAACCAAAAAATAAATAAAAAGAAACATTGACACCAAGATCAATTTCATTTATCAAATCCAAGAAAAGTAAAACAAAAATTCTGAAAATTTTCACATCAATCAAAGCAATTTATAGAAATGATAAATGGAAACATAACCTGATGATGCTATCAGAGCAAGTTTTTGTACATGCAATGTTGTCCAGGATGATCTATCACAAAGTACACTGCACGTTTAGAGGCCAAACTTGCTCTTCAACGTCCCAAACCAGAACATTTTCATTGAAATTTTCATCTTCCAGATCAACTGATGCTGAAATTCGAAGAAATTTATCAGCATTTTGTTCCTAGTGCAAGACTGAATATCAGATGATGGATTGAACCCTTTCTCGTTGATTTTTTTGTCTTTTAGGATCTAAGCATCGATTCGGAAGTGAATTGTTAATATCGTTAATATCGAAGTTCTCCTGTACTAGGAAACGTATATTGTAATTTGTAATTTGTCAAATAGATTATCAGTCGATGAACAGTTCTGCGATTGGATCCATGATTAGTAAGAAAACATGAATGTTTGAAAGTATTGATAACAAAAAATCATTTTAGGAGGGACGAAGTTTTCCGGTTCAGCTAGTATATATATACAGCCATTCCATGCCAAACCGATATAGTGGTTTTCAGATTTTCGTGAAATTTGGTAATTGTTTCTCTTTATCCCAAAACATTAGACCCTTATTTTTCTTATTTTTTTATTAGGGTGACCATTTCCATTTTAGGATGATTCGAAAAGTCTATTTTTTTCCTCTTTTCCCAAAAAATGACTCTAAAAAAATCATATCTTTTGAACTACTGGACCGATTTTAATGATTGACATCTATATATATAAAAATGGAGTGATGTCTGTCTGTCTGTCTGATTCTTATAGACTCGGAAACTACTGAACCGATCGACATGAAAATTGGTATGTAGAGGTTTTTGGGGCCGGGGAAGGTTTTCGTGATATTTTGAGACCCCTCCCCCCTCTCTAAGGGGGGGCTGCCATACAAATGAAACACAAATTTCTGCATTACTCGAGAATTAATCAAGCAAATAAAACCAAAGTTGGCATGTGGAGGTTTTAGGATGCAATAAATGTTTCTATGGTGTTAAGATACTCCTTCCCCCTCTCTTAGAGGGGGCTGCCATACAAATGAAACACAAATTTCTGCATTACTCGGAAATTAACCAAGCAAACGAAACCAAATTTGGCATGTGAAAGTTTTAGGGTGCAATAAATGTTTCTATGATGGTTAGACAGTCCTTCCCCCACTCAAAGGGGGGGGCTGCCATACAAATGAAACACAAATTTCTGCATTACTCGAGAATTAATCAAGCAAACGAAACCAAAGTTGGCATGTGGAGGTTTTAGGATGCAATAAATGTTTCTATGGTGTTAAGATACTCCTTCCCCCTCTCTTAGAGGGGGCTGCCATACAAATGAAACACAAATTTCTGCATTACTCGGAAATTAACCAAGCAAACGAAACCAAAGTTGGCATGTGGAGGTTTTAGGATGCAATAAATGTTTCTATGGTGTTAAGATACTCCTTCCCCCTATCTTAGAGGGGGCTGCCATACAAATGAAAGACAAATTTCTACATTACTCGGAAATTAACCAAGCAAACGAAACCAAAGTTGGCATGTGAAAGTTTTAGGGTGCAATAAATGTTTCTATGATGGTTAGACAGTCCTTCCCCCACTCAAAGGGGGGGGGGGCTGCCATACAAATGAAACACAAATTTCTGCATTACTCGAGAATTAATCAAGCAAATGAAACCAAATTTGGCATGTGGAGATTCTAGGATGCAATAAATGTTTCTATGGTGTTAAGATACTCCTTCCCCCTCTCTTAGAGGGGGCTGCCGTACAAATGAAACACAAATTTTTGTATTACCCGAGAATTAATCAAGCAAATTAAACCAAATTAGGCATATGGAAACTTTAGGGTGCAATGAATGTTTCTATGGTGGTTAGATACCCCTCCCCCCTCTCTTAGGGGTGACTGCCATACAAATAAAACACAAATTTCTGCATTACTCGAGAATTAATCAAGTAAATGGGCGGGACGAAGTTTGCCGGGTTAGCTAGTATCAAATAAAAACCAGGGTGCGTCGTGTTTGAAAAAATATTACACTTGGAAAAAAATGGATCATCATCATGCTGCAGCACACGATTGCATACTTCCAGGCGCAAACAATCGGTCCATTAGGTCAAAAGTTATGAACTTATAAAAAGAAAAGTCATTTTCGGAAAAAAGTGGAAAATATGTATTTTTTGGACCATCCTAAAATAGAAATGGGAACCCGAGTAAAAACAAAAAACGGGTCTTATACATTGCGATCAGGAACAAAACTACCACTTTTCACGGAAGTCTGAGAATAACTATATCGGTTTATTAGAGATGGTCAGAACGTATTAGTAATGGGAAGGCAACCACTGAAAGGGAGAGGGGCTGAATTCCGAGCAAATCCATGTATTATTTCCTCTTTTCATATAAATAAAAACTACACGCCCCTATCAATTTTTGACCGTAATATACAGGCAAACCAGGGATAGGGACCGCACAAAAAAATCGTGCAAAACTTTACCAGTATTAAATGTAAAATTATGTTCGATACACAATTTGAAAAAAACTTTTTTTTTGCGGTAGATAATAACTCAAATCCACGCCGTTCACCGTTCGATTTCCTTTTGTTTCCCTGCTTTGCGATAGGTCAGTTTGCCTTTTCTGTTGCGCGTGGCTGTGTTGTGCTTTTAGTTGCATGTCGAAACTTGTTGCTGTTAGGAATGATGCATGTCCAACTTAAAACATTTGATGGAAGGATGGGAATGATTTGAGAAGTGGATAATTTAGACGCAAATATGCTTTTTTCGCACTGAAATGCATATTAACCATCATTAAAAAACTAATGGACGATAACTTCGTCAAACATGCTTCTTTTCATATACCTCACAAAAAGAATCGCACAAAACGCACAAAAACAGGTTTTCATGTAGTCACAAATAATTATAAGCAAATTGTTTCGATCATAGCAAGTAGAAAAAATACCAGAAGTGTTGAAAAAAGGATGAAAATGTTTTTGTCCGCTTGCTTGTATGGAAATCGTCCATAGTGCGTTGCTCACTCGTTGTTTACGGCAGGCCAAAGATTTATCTCGTGTTTATGAATACGTTGAATTTTACTCTAGTTATTCAGGTTCAATCTAAAACCTGCAATGAACCCATTTGATCTTGATTTTTTTTCCTCATATTTTGCACAATATTGGAATGTAACAGTCAGTTTCTAGATATAGCCACTATGGTTTCTAGTGATAATATGAATCTCTAGATGAAATGCATCGCCAGAGAATATCAGCTTTGTTTTACGACCGACAATAAAGAAGGTCCATTGACGGGGCGAGAAAATGAGGCGGATAAATGTGTTGACCGCGCACTAATAATAATAAACATTGCTTCTCCCAGAGTAATATTTCCTCCGATACTTTGCGATTGTTCCGTTCTTCAGATGAAACGGAAATATTGTCGTCTTGTTGCTCATTTCGTTTAAATCAAATTTAGAAGAGCCAATCCTTCTTTCAAACACAGACTTCTCCCTACTGCCAACAAGTATGTTCGCTGTGGAAAACCACTAATCGGAGTCAGGTTGTGCATACCATTCCTTTTCCTGCGCTCCTCTGCACTAGCCAGTGTTACGGAGCTGTATTTTTTCACCTAGGCTTTGTAACTGACATGTTCAGGTTAACGTAACAACAACAGCAGCCATCGTCGACGAGAACGCTTGTAACTACTAGTTCATCCGCTATTAGGCGGAGGAGTTCATTAATTAGCCTTTACAAGACATTTTTGAAACTAATCAAACGAAGCGCGAGACGAAATATCCTCCCATCTCGCTGATATGTATTCAAAACAATTTGTTTTGCATTGCCAGGGGCGATGTTTTCGTTAGCGGAGCTTTTCAAATGTGAAAATATTTATATTCGAGTGTCAAATTATTTAGATTGATAGATAGAAACATGGCTGCGCATCGTCGAACGCGTGCTCACCAAGACTATGGCACTGCTGATCTGCAGTTTGAGCGTTGAATGTTTTGATTTGTTCGAATTCTAATCAATACGGTTTGCAGTTCAACTAGAACACAGGACCCCCATTTGAAAGTTGATTAATTCGGGTTGCCGCCGTTAAACGAACCATTACAAGAGTGAGAAATCCGACGTTCGCGCCGTCAAACGACGGCGGTGACACAATGTAAATGAGCCAATGAGACGGCCATTAGTTGGCTATTCACTCAACGTGCCGAAAATCTATGTGAATCCGACTGCCGGGAATCAGACGGTGATTGATATAAATCTGCAGCAGCTTCAATTTATCACATCATCAACCAGACGCGGACTTGAGACGCATGCCGCTTGGTTTGGTGCTCAATTGGACGGAGAGGCAGTTTTTCTTCGTTCTTATTCCACTGTCGAAAAGTCGAATGTCCGTCCGTTTGCGACCCAGAAGATTTCTAGTAACACTATACTTCCATTTGTTTCGTACCTACGAAACGTGAGGGCCAGCAGCTTCTGGGACAGGGCGCGGATGACTGCATACTGTCTTCTGCCATTCAGCTGTTCCTTATATTTCAATTAGGCAACAAGAGCCGAGCGAGCTGGTCGGTTCTATGCGCTTCCCGACTGTTTAATCCATAATACACCCACGATTTAAAAATATAGCCATATCTCAACACCGCGACGCGTGTGAAATATGTTCCGCTGCAAGACGAGAACTCGAAAGAGTCACACGCTGCACCCGAAGGTCGTAGTAAAGCTCGATGACAAATGGACCTGCATGAATTAACTCTCTCGTTATCAGTTTACAATTGTCTGGTTTTAATTCACTGTCTTGTTTTTTACGTTTTCAGAATTTGATAAATCTACCCAAAATAAAGCAGGAGAATTTCAACGGGTTAGGTCCGTTAGGTGAGTACGAATCACTTCTCCTTCTACTATTACCACTATCGCCCATAATCCACGTCAGTTCGCGCCATTGAAACACATAATCCAATTCGAGAACAAATAGCTCCGATTACCATGTGCTAGAAATAGTGTACTATCAGCCGTCACTGACGTCTCCACGTCAATCGGGGTTAAACTGCATTCTCATGTTCTCCGATTGCGATTACGTAAACTGCGACCGCGATAGCGAAGGAACTCCACTCCAACAACAGAATTGAAGGACAGCGTTGTTCTTTTTGTTATGCTTTCAGTAACCCTACCTGCTTACGAGCAGGTCAAATCCCCCGGAACGCCCCAACTGCCCACGGTTATCGAAAGGGTTCACGAGGATTCGGAGAATGCGGATGCGAACGGCTCTGTCGGTACCACGATCAAGTCGGACGAGATTACGGCCAACGGTATGGTCTGTGATGAAAGGGGTACACACACAAGGTGAGAATTTAAACTTCAAGTAGATCGAAAACAATTCTCCAGCATAAGGACCCCATATTTTACTTCACGGTGCACTAGCGTGCAGTAATTACTATTTCTATGTTATATTTAGCTACCCTTTGGTCCTGTTTACACTCTGTCAAATATATACAGGAAATTTGTAATTTTTGATTTGGTCTTAATGTAAACTTTGAATGTGATTTGTCATTTAGTATGTTCATTAAGAACAATTTAACTTTTTTTCTCTGTGACTTTTTTTTTATCCAAAATATATATTTTATTAAGGCTCATATGGCGTCAGCCTAACGGGGCCGGGAGTTCAATATTTCGACAATGTGACTTTTGATATGAATAATTTTATTGGCCGAAGATATTGTGTGAAATATTGAGTTGCAAACAAAATTTCTTGTTCCGAAACTTCAAAATGTTGCAGAAAACATTTTGTGATTCAACTATTTCAAAAACACGGGTGTAGGAATGATAAAAAGCATTCAAAGACGGCCGAGAAGATATCAACGATATCAAGTCAAGGACGTCAAGGACGACCTCAACAAAATGAAAGGAATGATGCTCGGAAAACGTCATTTAAGTTCGAGAGAGCTAACCCATGAATTAAATATCTCTCAGAAGACCGTTCGTCATATTTTTTTTGGTTGATGTTTTGGGAATGAGAAAAACCGCAGCACGACTAGTGTCAAAAGACTCCAATTTTCATCGAAGATTTCATCGCAATCAAAATGCTGAAGACGTGCTCGAACGATACAATTCTGATCCCACGTTCATCCAACGCACAATTTCAGATGACTAGACTGGAAATTGCTTCAAAAATCTTGTTTTGTCAGTTCTTTCAAGATGCGTGCCACATTCTCTTTCACAACTTCAATGAAATCTAAAGGGTGGAACGGTCAAAAATCAAACATGATTATAAATTTCATTTCTTGTTGAAGCTCATTGATTACAAAATAATGAAAAACTACCTGATTAGGGTTGAGATTTTTCAAATGTGAACCGTCGGACTTTTCATTGTATACCTTTCATTACATTTTGTACCACTGTTGTGTCCACCTTATTAAAAGCTGAATATCAATTTGCTCTGAACTGTTTCTCATTTCTAACTACTTCTGAATTTTCTTAGGGTTATGCTTAACGATTGTCCAAAATTTCCAATAAGACATAGCTAGGGCGAGTTTGGAAGGGGTCTGTCCTTGGGAACGAACTTTGTTGGCGGTATACCATTCCCGAGCCATTCCCTAGACGTAGTGATTACTAAACTCTCTGACCTCTCTTGACCTAGGAGCTGCTCGAAAACCACCTTGGAGTATATTCCATCGTTCGTTATGATCGGATCACCCGACCAAGCTAATGTCGTGGTATATTGTTTATCATCTCGATTAGGTGTTACTGTTGCTTTCTATGTTGACAGTCCAGCTCATATCCTTGGGAACCACTGTAACGCAATTTTCACAGTACCACTGTTTGGTTGGATTTGGCGACATGCCAAGTTCGGCCAGAGTTGACAATCCACCTCATGCAGCTCCAGAAAAGGCAACAAGCTCTTCCGTAGTCACTCCTCCTGGTAAATTTGCTGGTTCAGGGTCTCAAGGGTAACGAAAATTTCGCTTCTCAATCCACAACCACATATTGTTTGCCAGATAAGGAACTATATTGGGAGTTTCGACTTTTTTTTTTGGAGAATCAAGAATTCCTACCTAGGAATTCGATCGGGAACTGCCAACTAGTACGTTTCGTCGCCCATAACCACGCAATCATATTTTGTTGACGATTTTTCATACAGTTTCCAGAAGACTTCTTTGCCTCCAAATTCTGCTTTATATTCCGGTCCGACACAATCTGGGTTAACCCTCTTCTTCACCTTCGAACATAAAATTGCGAAATATTTGCCTTTTTCGTCGCTCACCTCGATGACAGTTTCGTGTTCCGCTTGAAAAGATCCGCTAATTCCGCATGTGTTTGAGAATTAGCTGGATTTTCGGTTTGCCTCTTTCGGGGTTTCCGGGCAATGATCAGACTTTACCAGTAGATTTGTAACTGCCATTGCGGAAACATTCAGGCGAATTCTCGATATTTTGTTCGTACTGCCAGCTCCATTCAGGAGCGAAGAAATTGGACATCGTGAGGCACTTCGTGTCTGCCGGATATAGCTACATCCTCTAACTTCTAGAGTAATCCGAACGCAAGCCTGGTTCCGGTCGCCCAACGGCACTACGCAACTTCAAGTAGAGCAGAAACTGAAGAGGAAGACCAAGAGCAAGGTATTCTTGTCGTTGCGCCTCTTGGGTCAAATGGTCGGAGTAACAGGCCGCACGGTGAAGAAGTACCTGGTCAAGATTGACATTTTTGTGCGGAAGCAAGGGTCCAAACCTGCCATGTACGTGTACAGTACGAGGTGCCTACCGGAAGTTGCCGCCATCATCAAGTTGTATCACGCGAAGGAGGATGTGGTATTTTGGTTGAATCTGGCTTCGTAGCCCATTATGCCAAAAGATCTCTTAAGGATCACTGGACCGGCTGAAGCTAAACGTTGCACAGAAGACCGCCAAACCCTCCCAGCGTCCCAGAGCTTGACCGATAGAAAAATATAATTTGGTCACGAGCGTTTTGTTGATCCGTTCCGAGACTTGCCATAAGCTTCATTTAGTTTACCTTAGAGGTTGGATTTCATGTGAGTTCTTGCCTGATCTTAATTTTCTTTTTATGGACCATTGTTCCGCAATGTTTGTTGATATCACGGAGGGTTTCCGACTCTTAAGGAACGCAAGTAGACTTCTTTTCCTAACCCCTTTCTGAAAGTTTGCTTGGATCGAGAAGTTTACGTTCTTCGAGTGTGCGCATAGGTCTGGTGTTTACGGGGACGTCAGCTTTCTGGATTTCACGCAATTCCCGTTTTTTGAGGCCGTCGCATGCATCCTTTTTGCGACACCACATTGAATGTCCTTAGCAGAGGCAAGTGACCAACCTTCAGTAGATGCTCCAGCAGTGGGTATGCGAAATCTTCGGCTCTCGTAAACCTTATTTTGCTTTATCGGTTCATGCGGATTTTGCTTTATTTCTATCATGCGGAGAAGTCATCATTTAGGTGCATACATACTCACTCCAATAATTACCCTCGAGCAGTCTATGTTACTAGACAACAAATCGATTGCAAGCAGTAGCTAGATTTTCTAGCTTTTGCCTTTGCATCAAAGACTTCGAATCTTTCTGCAATGACAGTGTTGATATGCTAAGTGAACTTCAGTTTACTGTCCCTCATAACACCGAGATCTCGAATAAATTCGACACGCACGATGCCGTTGGAGTTGATTGTGTAAACGGGAGTCTGAAGCCATCTGAATGCAATGGTTTTGTACTCGCTAATGTGAGGAATCATGCCGTTGTCTGCATACCATGATACCAATCCATCCACGTTGTCTTATAAAACACAATTCAAAGCAACACTACGTGCTACGTGTTACGTACGGCTGGATCATTTATGAACAGAACGAATATTGGCGAACTGAGCCTGCATCTTATGGTACTCTAGAAGAAATGCACTTTGACGAAAGCTTTCCGATTCATTAAGTAAGATCTGAACCACTCAGTAAAACAGTTAGGGAGACTTCACGATAGATGGTCCATCAAGATCATTGTAGAAGGCATTCGAAAAGTTGAAATGGACAACGGCTACCTGGCGACGTTATCTATTAGGGTGCTCATGTAGCTCATCAGAAACAGTAGATCTCTTCTTCATGAGTTCATGTTGAGCATACGATATCAAAAAAGACAAACTGCATTGTATAGATTTTCGTGGACAAGCTTGTCGAAGATTTTGGTAAAGCAGCACAGTATTGACATCTCTCGATAGATTTTAACGGCGTTTTAATGGCGCAAGCTCTGCTGGACTTTCGAATCTGAAAAAAATAAAGCTGATCGGAGTCTTCAGGGCATCCGCACAGCCTTAAAAAATTACAGCGGGAGGCGATATGTAACTGCACCTTCCGAAGTGTCAAGTTTACTTAAGAGAGTAGCAGCATCGTTTCCAACGATTGTCAACGAAGGTAGACGTACGTCGAATGACGGAATATTACGACTTACCGTTTATGAGAATGTGATGAGTCCTTATTGTGTACGCTGGTGAAGGAATCTACAAATAATTCAACAGAACTTGCTGGTGTATCTGAATTTGGACCTATATACGAAATTTCTTCAGGAAATCGGATGTCTTTTTTCAGGTTGCTAATGTAGGACTGAAGGATGTTGGTTCGCGTTTCAGGTTCAATTCGATTGGTGCGGTTGGTGTAGCTTCGATAAGCGTCAATTTGCCACTTATTGGGTTGCCTTTCGAGGTGCTTGAGTTTTTCTCGGATACGAAATAGGATACGAAACGAATAGTTTAGTAGGGAAAGACATTCTCTTCAACAAAAGAGGGGATGTAAGGAGATTGTGACAATGTTTCAAATTTTCAATTCTCTTAGATATTTACATTTTTGTTTAGCCTACTGTTCAACAATAATAAGTCGATTACTCAAGACGGAATAAAAAGGAGTCCGATAGGTTGTATCCGAGACATGACCGCATAGTTAACGTAGGATTACGTTAGGCTATTTGTTGCATACTAATTTTGAATATGTTTGAAAAAATCCATTATTAAACTCTTCAATAATAATTTGGAGGCCCAGAAAAAGGCCGTTTAATTTGATTGATGGGTATAGTGGTACAATTACGATAAACGATAAAACGATAAAAGCTGCCGAAGTAGAATGAGATATGCAGGAAGTTGATCTTTGTGCCTCTGTATGAGATAGATTCTGTTTTCTGTACGGAATAAATCATGAAAAGTGGATGCTGAATGAATAGATTCTCTATTGCCGTTTTCGTATCAAACCAACGGAACACAAAGCTAAATGCGTCAACGTGAATTTCTATTGGACTATTAATGCCAATGCCTACATCAATCTCACGACAGAACATATGGTAAATCACTTTTCGCATTTTCCTTCAGTGTTCCAATTTTTCTCGTTGTATAAACAGCTTGTAAAGGACTTTGCACGGAAGAGTTGATTTTCATAGGGATAAATACACCGCCGCCTCGATGAAACAAGCTTGTGTTGTCCTTACGGTCGGAGCGAAAAATACAGTTGTTCGACGTTAGCTCTGCGTTCACGACATTTGGGCGCAGCCATGTTTCAGTAAGTAGGATTTGATATATTTAGGAATGTCCACTTTGAATTCCACGAATGATAGTGATACTAGCGGTTTTACTCCTTGTATCAGTGATTTTGTTAGTCAATCTCAGACACTTCAGGTGATATTTATTTTTAAGATACACTCAAAAGTTATCACCATCCGATGCACTAACTGTAAATTGTCCAGTTCCGCGAAAAAAAGTTTTGTTGAATGCACCGAGTGCGGTTGGGGGTGGTGGTGCGAGCTCTGAACTAAATATGTCAAGAAATTATCGAAATTAAAGCTGGAGATTACTTGTTGAAGCATCCTTGAGTTTCCTGTTTCAACTCAGCGATTACGTTCAGCTCTTCTACAACCTTTTGGCATGTTTCACTCAACTCTAGTAGAGTCTGCCTGTTTTGCGTTTCCCTGTTGTAGCGTCTTAATTGCAGTGGACTGTAAAACTGCTGCATATCCCGCTGCGCGATTCCAAAGCTGCCTAAACGCAGCTTGCCCAGCGAGAGAAACCAAATTCCCCCCGTGAGTGCGATGCAGACTGCCTTCATTGCACTGATGAAAGGGCCATATGGCGGATTGAGGAACTCTACACGCAATTAAACTTAGACTATGTACATTATATTTCTCTTAACTTTACTATACATGATATAATACAGCTTAAATCACTTAAAATGTCTTTAGTCGATATCCTTCACTTCTACTTCAATTTGTTGCTGCTTGCTAACGCTTCACTGTCTTGAATCGAACTCTTGCATTGGCGCAGCAAAACTATCCTATCTTTTCATTGTTGGAGCATGTTTCATCCTGTTTGCAGGAGAGCGGTGGATTGCACTTTAGGGTGTGGCATCGGGGGATCGCATCTCATATATTGGTTCACTCTTCAGTGCGCTTGCGACTGAACACCTGTAATTAACTCTTTGTCATATTTCTTTTGAGATAGAATCTGGGTGTATTCATTCCCGAAATTGTTTCAATTTCTTGCTTGCCTCTGATGGTTCCAGATCTGTTTTTTTATTGTTTGAAGATATTCCAGAATTCTGAGCACTTTTCGCCTGTATTCAAATACTTTTGCCATCTTGATGTTCCACCACGGAACATTTCGTCTACCTTGTATTCTTGAGAAACGTGGAATATTACTAACCGCTACGTCGGTTGCTAGATTAGTAAGAGTCTCTGAAGAATAAACTATGTCCTTTCATATCCTAGCAACTATACACCGAATATAACCTCTCCAATCAGCGTCGGCATGATTCCATTTTCGTAGATGTGGAATACGTGACAGTCTCTGCCATAGATCTCTGTTCACTCTGTTTCAGTTCTTGGGATGAAAGCAGTATGATATATACTACGCCTTCACTGCCGTTTTAAATTCCCAATAGTTTTGATCACCGTCCTGCCTATTTGATTGTACTACTTGATTATATTGTACTATTTGATTTGGATTACTTTCCCAGTTTTTCCACACTCGTCATTATGAACGGTCTGAAACACAAAAAATGTATAAACATAAAAACTTGCAAAGTTCAAATAGAAAATTTTAGTTGTTTTCGGATCATGACATGAGGTAAATTCGAAGGTTCCTTCTATGTTCAGATTCCTTATGAGTACCGTTCTGAATCATATTTCGGACGCTTAAAGCATATGGTGCAGAAAACAGATCTCAACTCTATGCACAGCTATTATTTGGTTGATATTTTTAATAAATTAGTTCAATATGATTTTAAGGTTTCTACTTTGGTACCTATTTGATTGAAAACATTAAAAAAATCATCGAATAAAATGCTTTTCAAATCAAGCGAATAAGAATCAAACTTCGGACACCATTGATAAAAAAATCAAATTTCGGACACTTAATTTTGTAATTTTTTGAACGAAAATTACATTACACTTGATTATATTTTATAGTCAACTGCGAAACACTTATCAACCAATCACAGTTAACTGTTAACGATGATTACAACTGATGACACAGGGGAGAAATTTAAATATTGATGAACGGGTAAATTCTACGTGCTCACGCTAAGCAAACGTCAAACACAAACGACAGTGAGTAGTGTTGATAGATTTTCGCCGATTATATTATAATTCAAATGTAGTTCTCATATGAAATGATAGTGAAATCAAGGGATTACTTTAAAGAAGCAATTGTGATAATAATTTTATGATTATATCATCAGTGCATTAAGTATTTCAAGATATTAGAACAAAGTGTCCGAAATATGATTCAGAACGGTATATCGGTGATTGAATGAAAATGTTCTGTGAAGTGATGGACATAACAAAATTTGCAATTGTTCCGTTTACTCCGTTTACACTTGTTGTAGTGTCTTTGAAATTCTACATGCAAAATTTTTGAAATTGTTTTTTAAGTATGATGTATAGACTTATTCCCAGTAAATTCAGAAATTAATGCAGTCTTCATAGCATTAACATCACTAAAAGAGTACAAAGCATATCTATTATAAGGATGAATTCGTGACTCTCCTGTGTTTACTATGAATGACACATGGATGACGTTGAGTTGTTGTCAAATCTCATTTTTAAAAGTTCAGATTTCATTGAAACAAATGGTAATAGGGCAGAGGTATTCAGTGAAGGGGTTTTAAACGATCCATTTGTAAATTTCTTGTGGTGAGTACTCTATCGATATTAACGTTGTGGTATTTTAAAGAATCAACGAAGTGTCCGAAATGTTGTCATTGATGGTCTTAAGAACAGAATAAACGTAATATCACAACTATTTTGCGGCAATACTGTCCCGTTTTTGCATTCCACCTGTTCGTTTCTCATCATGCATTTCCGTAAGGCTTCAGTAATGTTTGAACAGTTATTTTCCCCCCTTTACAGCTCATCGAGTCCAACGGGAGCAAACCGAAACACAAACGCCAAGCCACCGTATAGTTATGTGGCATTGATTGCCATGGCGATTCAGGTTAGTATCGATAGCCTAAGTACACCTCATAAACCAGCTTAACTCCGAAAATCGATTCCCTTCACCAGAAAGTTGAACCCATTGCCCACATTCATTAGAGGATCAGAAATTTATTAATCATTCCTTAATCCAAACGTCTCCCGGGCTGAGCTCAAACGCTTTCTTGCACCGGCCGGGCCTTCGGCTAAGGTGGAAAGACGAAGAAAACGAAGATGATCCCATTCGCGCGAAAGATTATTACGGCTTCTAATTTATAATTATCATTAAGGCTGACGATATTCAGCGCTTTCGTCACCTTTTTTCCTGCGCTCTCTGCGCATAACACATGACGGCGGGCGTTAGCAGCGCTTAATTCTTCGCTCTAGCAATTTTAATAAATTCATCGAAATCACCTACCATCATCCGTGAATCTCAACGCCCCTGTTTTGTCGCCGTATGCGTTTGACTACTAACAGAGGAACTCCGGTTGATGTTTCGTTGATCCCGTTGATGGAGCTGTGGGCGATGATAGAAAATAGAATCTAGTAATTTGTCAGTGCAATAACAGCATTTTTCCCGCGTTTTCAGAGTTCCCAAATGAAACGTGCGACTCTGAGTGAAATCTACAGCTACATAACAACCCGCTTTCCGTACTTCGAGAAGAACAAAAAGGGTTGGCAGAATTCGATCCGACACAATCTCAGCCTGAACGAGTGCTTCGTGAAGATTCCCCGCGAGGGTGGAGGCGAACGGAAGGGCAACTACTGGACGCTGGACCCACAGTACGAGGACATGTTTGAGAACGGAAACTACAAGCGCCGAAGGCGCATGAAGCGCCCTTATCGCACCGGACACTACTCCAAGATGTTTGGGGATTCGTACATGGCGAATGCCGGAAATTTCAGCCACAGACCGGTGTTCGCACAAAGTCCCTACCAGACGTATCCGCGATACGATACAGGGTAAGTTCGCTCAATCGAAAAATATGAGTGTCGTCATACATGGATCTTGATTTCAGGACGACTTGGATGCCTGCGCCCCAACTCGGCTCGTACACGACTTGCTCGACCCGATCGAACTACTCATACTCAACGCCGGTAAGTGGCAACGAGCATTATTCTGCGCCAAATTCCATTCAACAGTTGGGTGTCTTTTTCCAGCTACAACAGCCGGTCCAACCTGTGACGATAAACACCTACGGATCGTTGTCCAACAATTTAGGTACGGATTCAGTACTGGAAACTGTTGAACTAACCATCACTTAACTTTTTTTGTTCTCTCACTTACAGTTTCTGGCAGCACGCCCCCGCCATGCCCGCGAAGGTTCGAACCATACTATTCACACTGGGATACAGCAAGTGAGTATCAGGTATATAATTTTACAGTGTGAGTCTGAACAATTTTTAATTTATTGAGTTACTTTTTACCATATACGAAGGTGGTCCAATAAGTACTGTCAAACGGCTACTGTCAAAATTTCAGCCGAATCGGACTCATAGTTTTGTTTTAACCGTGTGTGGAAGCAGGCGTGTCCGCGGATTTTAGAAAAATGGAAAAAATGGAAATTCCGCCGTCGCCTCGGCCAAATTGGTCGAATTGCACTACGAACTGCTGCCCCATCCGCCGTATTCTTCAGATTTGGCCCCGTGCGACTTTTTTTTTGTTTCCAACCTTGGAAAAGTCACTCACCGGGCAGAAATTTGAGTCGAATGAGGAGGTCTTCGCCGCCACAGAGGCCTACTTTGCGGACCTCGAGAAAACGTATTTTTCTGATGGATTAAAGAAGTTGGAGTATCGCTGGGTCAAGTGTATCGAGCTAAAAGGAGACTATGTTGAGAAATAAATCGCCAATGTTCCCAAATTTTTTTTTTTTTTTGTATGCTAAGAACTTATCGGACTGCCCTTGTAATATATGATTATTGTGAAAATCTACACAATCATGAGAAGTGAATAATGGAATCAAATTGAACATTTTTATTTCATTCTTCCGAGGAGGCGATCTGGCGTAGTGGTAACATCCATGCCTCTCACGCTAAAGGTCACGAGTTCAATTCTCACTCCCGACATTCTTCCTAAAATGGAAGTAAAAGTGACGAACCAGCCAAATGAGTTGAAAATCACTATAATACAGATAAAAAAAAAAAAAAAAAATCATTCTTCCGTCATATACAAGGTATGCGAATTGAGATCGTTCGGTTGATGTTTCAAATGTTGCTAGCAGGGTGTTATGCATTCCTTCGATTTGACATATATGAATTTTTCTCATTCGACATTAAAGTTCGAAAATATGTTGGAGTCATTCTGCTGAAAAGTATCTTGTTTGTTCATCGTATAAAAAAAAGACAAGTAAAGAGCATTTGCGGCATTCAATACTTTGGTTTTTTCATGTGAAGCTTATTGTGAAAATGATCCAACAGTGAAAACATGTGACAGATGTGATGAGATGGTTTCGGTAATTCAAACATGGTTGTTGTTGTTGTTGTTACAGCAAAACAGTTTGAAGACGAGGAATTGCGGGAGTTGTTGGATGCAAACACAACCCAAACATTGCAAAATTGATGGAAACATTGGATGTGGGATGTAGCCCATCATTTGAAAGCTACAGGAAAGATACTCGCTCGGATAGAGGCTCGGAAAATGGGTGTTACACAAATTGAGCGAAAGAAAAATGCTTCTTCAACAGTCTTTTGGTGCCAGTTTTGCATCGGATTGTCATTGGCGACGAAAAATTGATTTTTTCAAGAAACCATGCGCAAAAGACCGTAATGGGCCCGATATGTACGATATGTGCCTAAAAAAACCAGAGTTCAGATTAAAAATATTGTCAAAAAGATTCCCATACCGGGAATCGAACCCGGGCCTTCCGGGTGAGAGCCGGATATCCTAACCACTAGACAATATGGGAGTAGATGATAAGGCACTATTTTAACATCACAATATCAGTTTTTCATTATAAAGTTCATTGTAGGGGCGGTGGGGTTAATACGGACATGTTAAGAAGAACTTCAATTATATCTTTGGAAACTCATGTTTCATAAAACTCTAATGCAACTCTAATGTTTCTTGTAATTCAATATTCTGTTTTTCTACCTAATTGGCCAAATATTTATCAAAAAAGGGGTTTTCAATGTTTTTACTGAAATAAAAACAGACCGAACGGACATGTAGTGGAGGGAATATAGACAGGTTTGTAATATACGAAGCGTAGAGGTTTATCGCACGTGAGAGGCATAATTTTATTCAATCAAGGTCTGAACTCATCACGAATACTCGACAAAGGATGAAAAATTCAAATTAATCCATCTAGAAGTGATATTGTGCAGCAGTGTAAACGGACAGACCCTCAACTATTTTGCGTTTGGTTCCAGTCAGCTTCTAATCAGTCCACATCGATTTCGTATCAATTCAAGTGCAGTAAATATTCGCTAAATGGGGTGGTAATTCAACCCAATTTTCGAATTTCACTCTCTAACTGAGCTGCAAAACAGCAAAAGCAAAATCTAAAATTGAATGTGACCCCTATTATAGATTCATAAATGGACTACAGCCCAGCTAACGCACGCCCTGTTAAAAAGTAAAGGGTGTGTCACATCAAATTGCATCACGGAAAAAACGCTGTAGAAATTCGCCCAGTAGACCGATCCTTTTTGATAATTTTAGACAGTAAAATAAAAACTAATAAACAACTTTTGGCATTTTCTTTTTATTCATACTTCGAGCCCAAGCCCGTATGCTCGCACCCTCCTCTTTACCCCGTCCATAAGGTTCTGTACAACGTCAGGTTGTAGTTTTTTTTGAACAGAAATCCATTTTCTCTTGAAGTCCGCCTCCGATTTGACAACTTTTGGGTTCTTCCGGAGGGCCTGCTTCATAATCGCCCAATATTTCTCTATTGGGCGAAGCTCCGGCGCGTTGGGCGGGTTCATTTCCTTTGGCACGAAGGTGACCCCGTTGGCTTCGTACCACTCCAACACGTCCTTTGAATAGTGGCACAAAGCGAGATCCGGCCAGAAGATGGTCGGGCCCTCGTGCTGCTTCAATAGTGGTAGTAAGCGCTTCTGTAGGCACTCCTTAAGGTAAACCTGCCCGTTTACCGTGCCGGTCATCACGAAGGGAGCGCTCCGCTTTCCGCAAGAGCAGATCGCTTGCCACACCATGTACTTTTTGGCAAACTTGGATAGTTTCTGCTTGCGAATCTCCTCCGGAACGCTGAATTTGTCCTCTGCGGAGAAGAACAACAGGCCCGGCAGCTGACGAAAGTCCGCTTTGACGTAGGTTTCGTCGTCCATTACCAGGCAATGCGGCTTCGTCAGCATTTTAGTGTACAGCTTCCGGGCTCGCGTCTTCCCCACCATGTTTTGCCTTTCGTCGCGGTTAGGAGCCTTCTGAACCTTGTATGTACGCAGGCCCTCCCGCTGCTTGGTCCGCTGGACGAATGAACTTGACAAATTCAGCTTATTGGCGACATCCCGGACTTCTCGGATCACGTCTGAACTGCTTAACTACGCGCTTGTGATCTTTTTCACTGACGGAGCATCCATTTTTGCCGTTCTTCACCTTCCGGTCGATGGTTAGGTTTTCGAAGTATCGTTTAGTACTCTGCTGACCGTGGATTGGACGATTCCCAGCATCTTACCGATGTCCCGATGTGACAACTCCGGATTCTCGAAATGAGTGCACAGGATTAATTCACGACGCTCTTTTTCGTTCGACGACATTTCTCCAAATTTACGAAAAATTGACAGTGAAGCATGGCCAACGTGATCTACACACTCTTATCTGTATATAAGCGAAAGCTGAAGATATAATTCCTAAAAATTAAATTTCTACAGCGTTTTTCCCGTGATGCAATTTGATGTGACACACCCTTTAGTTCGGTTAAAGCAGGCCCAGTTAGCGAACGACTACTGTACAATTGAATCGGATAATTGTATGTGCGAAAGTAGTAAGTTTGAAAGAAAGTAAAGGAAAAGTAAGAAAGTAAGCTCACAAAAACTCAATATGATGTTAGGTTTGTTCTCAAGTCAACCAAATTATTTATAACGATATCATACATTGTTCACGTAGTTAACGAATGTGTTTACAAACATAGATCGTATTCGAGGGATCCTGAGAACATTCGTTGGTAGAGCAGCTTCTGTCTCGCTGTTTGTCGAGTAATATATTGAATGTTTATTCAAAACAACTTAATGCTAATTTTGAACGATATTATAATTTTGAACGATAATTATTGCACCCATTACCGATAGACATCTAATGTTAGTAGACAAAACGCAAAACGATGAACTGCAAATGAAGGATGTGAAAACGATGATAGCAAATTCGTCTGAATCCTATTGTCTTTTCACATCAGTTTGTTTACAGAGTTCTTCTCTTGAAATATTGTGCTAAAATTTTTAAAAAAGTTGGGGTTTTCTTAAATTTTCCGGAGATAGGAGAAAAAAGAAAAGTGTTAGTCCTGCACACATATTGTGAAACCCCGACTTGGTCGGGTACTGGGATCGTAAAGGAGTTGAGCCAGAACCATCGTATGTGCATATCTGCATCAGTTGAGCCAGAACCATCGTATGTGCATATCTGCATCAGAACGTCATGAGGCTTTCC
The DNA here is from genome assembly GCF_029784135.1 of Toxorhynchites rutilus septentrionalis. Classification (NCBI taxonomy): domain Eukaryota; kingdom Metazoa; phylum Arthropoda; class Insecta; order Diptera; family Culicidae; genus Toxorhynchites; species Toxorhynchites rutilus. Next base: position 70,705,111 of record NC_073746.1, on the reverse strand, counting down.
AGGTGAATACAGAACTTTCGGACACGGATGTAGTCAACAATTCGGAATTTACGAATGACATGATTCGATTTTGGCTCTGTAAAAAATGTATTCATTCAACTTAAAACTGAACGCGTACAGTAATTTTTTTTTAGGAAAAGGCTTTTCAAAATGAAACAACCACTTACAGTTTAAGTGGGTGAGCATATAATTTCCTATTATGTCGCTGTCTAAAGCGAAATTTTTTTGTCCTGAATAATGTCCTGAATGCATGTTTACGTAAAGTGAATCCTAAAATAGAGATTACTGATTTGCTGGTCGCGAATTCTAAATGGAACAGATCTTAAACTCGTAGAATGGCGCATCTACCAAGGATGCTTCCATTTTCATAACAATGCACTATGGTCCAGGAGGTGCATTTAAGTGGAAATTAGCATCTAGAGCTCGTCAGTGATTCTCTAGACAAAAACTGTCTTCGACTAAGTTGTTACATATAATAGAGCGCTCATTTTTATGTTATCAAAAATAGGGTGACCAAAATTGACGATGAAATGAAAAATTTAACTTTCTTATCTTTATAGATAGAGGTAAACATAGTTCGACAATAATGTAGCCCTGGCCATGAAAAAAAAAAGGTTTTTTTTGCTCTAACTTTTATATGTAAAATTCTACATCAAAACTGTCTTCGAATGACTTTTAGAGCTTTCCAATCCACGCATTTTAAGGTGCATATGTGCAACTGTATGTATCTTAATTCTACTCAAAGTTATTGATGTTTTTTCCCCGAAAACACGACCTTTTCATTTGCTTGTCGTTCTTTTTGGGGCAAACATAATAAAAAATTATTGATGGCATTTTAAAGAGCACATTTGACATTTGAAACTTTCAAAAGAGTGTTATGTTTTGTATTTGAGTAAATTAAATTTGAAATTATGAGTTTTTGCATATAAATAAACAAGTTGCAATTTTTAAATGCATATAGTAAGCGTAGACTTTGAAGCAGCATCACTTCAGTTCAGTCTTATAGCCACTCAACATGGAGGTTCAAAGAAGATACATTTTTGTTTTTGTTTTCGGCGGACGAAATATAGAAGACGTTATACAATTATTACGAGAAAAATTTCTGACTATTTTCTTTTTCTACAATAAAATATATTTATTGTATAAAAAGGAAAGCGGGGACCGACAAATTATCAAATGCTTCCTGAATAGAAACCGTATGAAGAACAATTCGGGGCTCGACGTGTTATTTTTTAGTAATATATTGACATATTTTACTGGTGATGAGTTGACGGTGTTGGTGTCCAATTTTGGGTGTTTTCATCCAATGATGTTCAGTGAATGCAAATCGATTTTTCTCAATGAATATCACAGGTAATCAAGACGGGTTTGGGTTTGTTGAAAATTCCAAGTCTCTAGTTGCAAATAATACCATAAGGCGTTCAAATTGTTCAATATTTTATGTTTTATAACGATTTTCTTCAAAGAGAAATTATGATCAGGGTTTGTTAACCTCTGATCATGGTTTGTCCGAAAAATGATCATAGTTTGTCCGGTCTTAGAAACCACCATTTTTTAATGAAAAAAATCGAATTTTCAATTAGATGTTGTATTTCTCATTGCTTGAGTTTACTGTCATCATATTGATACATCCTTAACTTAGGCTTTCTCCAGAATATTGCCTTGGGCATTTTAAAAATGAACAGCACTCAACACAGAGAAACCTTTTTTCTGCTTCGCGCGAAAGACAACAAAACAAAACAAACAAACTACAACGCGCCAAGCGGTTGCCATAGTAATCATGTGGACCAACCAACATCAGTGTATCGATACAAATGGTGTGCAGGCATGATGTTTACAATATTTGTATGTGTTATAATCCAGAAAATATCTGAATACGTACCAAATAATAATCTAGTGATTGATTAAAAATTTGCTCAAATGAGGGGCGCATTGACATCAATAGAAGGTGAACTTTATAAACCTTTAAAAAATGTGAATTCGTAAAAATATCCTTTAAAACTTATGTAAATCATGAAAAAGACAATTTGTTTATATATTTTGAAACATTTAAATACCTGATTTGACACAGGTGCGCTGAACCAGAGCATTCAAAAAGCGGACAAACCAATATCATATTTTCGACTGGACAAACCAGCATCATTGACCTTATATGGTATTTCGTTCATACCTTGAAAAACATACAAATACCTTGAAAATAGAGAATTATCATGAGCTAATGTCAAAAAGGGATTGTTTGAAGAAAAGATTATTGAATCGATCGAAAACGAATAAGAAAGAAATAATCTTTTACAACATCACAACGATGTCGAACTGAAATTCAAATGACGTTTGCATCTGTGCAAATTCAAATGAAACCGAACTAAAAATGCAGATTTTAAAAACTTGTATTTTTGATTCGAACGAAAGTTTATATTCCGTTTGAGTTGAGTATGAGTTTTCCACAGCATTTGGGAATTTTTTGACTCAAGTGTAACTTTTAAATAGGGCGTATCGGTTTTAGTAAGAGAAATCTTTGATAATTTATATCTCAAAAACTATGAGTCCTACTGAAATAGTGCCTTAGAAAGAGTTGAAGAGTATTGATGTCCAAACGTGGAAAAGATATACACTGAGAAAAAAAATAGTACTCTAAAAAAAACTTGCAAAATTTGCAATATCTAAAAGATATATTTTTTAATTTTTTTAAATTTTTTTCATTTAAAAAAGAAGTCATATAGAAAATTTAAAAAATTAGTCTAAGATGGTAAAACTATTTTTGACAAACTTTGTGTAACATAGCATTTTTATGAATTTTTGGAAACTTCGAATTTTTGTATGTTAAAAATCATTAATAGCCACAAATTATGAATCCTGATGTGATTAAAAATGAAAAAGCTCTTGATCAATCTTCTTCTAAATGCAGCCATTCTCGAGATATTTAAAAAAACTTTTCTAATTTATTGTTTTTTTTCAATTTTCATTTATTTTTAAATTTATATATGTACTTTTAATTTTTTTTTATAATATATAAGAGAAGTCATGAAAAAAAATTTTAAAATGAGTCCAACATGGTAAAACTATTTTTGACAAACTTTGTGGAACATCGAATTTTTATGAGTTTTTTAAACTCCGAATTTTTGTATGTTAACAATAATTTTTAGCAACAAAGTATGAATTCTGATGCGATTTAAAACAAAAAAAGCTCTTTATCAACCTACTTCTAAATTCAGCCATTCTAGAAATATTTTAAAAAATATTTCTAATTTATTGTCTTTTTTATAGTAAATAGGCTCTTTTCATATGTTTGTCGTGTTATACCGCCGTGGTCATGAAATTTTATGAATTTGTTTATAATTTTCAACAACTTTTCCAAACACATCATTATGGTAAAACTATATGTTTATGAGTTGTAAAACATTATCGCTGCGTTTTGTATTAACCCACATGTCTTCAAATGTCGGTTGGCCAGAAATTCTATGAATAATATGAGTAGAAATTAATGATTATACTCTACGCTGAAAAAAAGAAAATGAAATTTTCGCGCTTATTCTTTCGTCCATTTTATCATACTTTTAATTGCCATTTGACCCATGGTGATTATGTCGATTCGAAAACTGATGCCAACACTCTCTGTTTTTTTTCATTTGCAGTACTCCCAGTGGTGAAGGACGAAAATCCCAACCAGATGAGCGTGACATCAACCCAGCAGAGCTATCAGAAAAGCTATCTTCCACAACCCTAACACAACCGGATGGTGGCGGCAGCCCTACCGGAGTGCCAGCTGCTGCAAAAGACCACCCTGTCGATGTGCAACAATTTGAGCCTATCCCAAATTTTCGGTACATCGGTTAGGATCGAATGATACAATTTATACATACCTTGATAAATGCAGGTTCAGCAAAGTTCAGCTGCTGATAATATTGCGTCGATTTCTCGGATGGGCCAAAGCGAGACAAAACTAATCTGAGGAAAGGGTTCAAATGTCAGCTATTTGTAAATACTGTGTAATGATAAACACGTATTTTTAAAATTGATCGGGATCTCTAGCGTTAAGTAAGACTTCTATAAGATTCTACAGAGACGGACGAAACATAAAGGCTATAGAAATAAATTATTTATTTAATGAGATAAATTTTAGTATAGATGTACAAGATTAAATTCACAAAACACACAAACACAAAAAAAAACAACTTATGATTGTTTGGAAACGCGATGTACATGTGGGAAATTTCCGTCCAAGCAAGCCAAACGTGTCTCTGAGTTCACCTGTAATTGACGTTCTAAATAAAGTCCATTGGAGAGACAATTAATACCGAGAAAAATACATCACTTCGAGACAATATCACCTCCCACGGGACCACTGGTGAATTTGGTTCTTCCAATAATGATCAGCATCTGGCAAGAAGTGTCTCTGCTGATGCTATGCAATTAGACTAGCAATTAATTTCTAACGAAACAGAGCAGACAGATGACATATGAGCTACTTGCAGCATCATGAAAAAGCGATGACAGGCGCAACTCACTTTCAATTTGGATTTCCACTCGGTAGCGGGATGGGTTGCACCGCGAAGGCAGACAGCATCCTTCGGGTTGAGCAATCTCTCGACTGAATAGGGGAGGATACAAGTCATTAACCAAAGTGTCACATCGTTGATGTTGAAAAATTAAAGCGAAGGTGTGCGCAAGAAGTAAAGTGTCGCTTCAACAGTTTAAATGGTCGTGGGTTTTGGAGGGTTAACAGAATGCATTCCAAATAATATCAATATATCTCCCGTCCGCTACTAGTAGCTTAAGTGCGCTGAGATTAATGTCTCAAATGCCAAGATAAAACTTGAAATTCGTTTTGCGTCCTTTCTCAGCTTATTCAGGTGAGCATTCATCATATCAGCACGCGTTTAGGAAAGCATTTTGTTTTTCCTAATTGAATGATAGTACGAAGCTCCTGATTATTGTCCTAAATTACCGTAGATTGGCCTTCAACCATAATGTAGGGTTCATCGTCCAGAAATTCTGACCTGCTTACCTAATTCATTCAATGAACCGGCTCAGTAGTAAACTGTCACCATTTGAAATTTAAAAAAATCGTATTTCATTCCAAGTTTTTAAAATAAATCCTTTGATTTCTGAAAGCTGACAAATATGGATGTCATCTAGTTTATTATTTATGTAGTATCGGATTAGCAATTTTACAAACGAAATATTTATCAAAGTTTTTCACAAAAATGGTAGTCGTGAACGAGTTTTGTTCCATTTCACTTTATTGCTAGAAAATTCCCACAGATTGCGCAGTTTCGTGATTTGGTTATGTCACCTTCTTATGTATCCCTTAGACGGATTTAGCGACTTTCTAAACTTTCTTAGAATAACGTTAAGAATGCATATTATTGTCAGATGAGTTCATTTGCTTACATCATGTCGTCATCGGAACGAGCATGCAATCACAAATCAATCCTGCATGCTCGTGAATGCACTGAACCGATGAATTATCCCAAATTTACGATCTTTGATATGTTCAAATGGTTTGGAGAACGTCAAACCCGGCTGCGAAAGAAAAGGAAAGTCTGCTGAATTCATTCGGTAGTGTTAGCTCTTTTCTAACAGAATCCGAAGTTGCCGTCGAAAAGGGCGCGTGAAACATGAAGCGAAATATGACAGCAAAGAAATGCCCAAGAAAGCTCTAGAACTTACGATACGTAGTGCTTTTCGCACTTTTAATCAGCTTGAAAGTTCATAATGAATCTATGTCAGAACTATTTTCCAAATTGAAAGTATTCTTTAAGTTCTGATGGGTACTTATATTTCAGCCACGACTTTTTCGGGCAGCTGTTTTCATCCCGAAGCAATCTCTCCTGCTCAGCGATGTTTTTCGCATTCGGCCAGAAAATGATTTTCCCGCTCTTCGTATCCCGTGTCCATTTCTCCAGGGCGACAGAAAGCTCCTTCCCGCCCTGAGCATTATCGGTTTCCACGACGATGAACGGCATGTCTGGATGAAAAAGGTATTCGATTATTAAGTTTAGTTTCAAGTTCAGATGGAGTTCTTAAAGAACTCAGTGAAGATTTTTAAAGCACCGAAAAGTTCCATAAAAAGGATTTGTTTACTTTAAAAAGCAATAATGTTTGACATCAACACAAGAAGTAGAATTATATGATAACTCATATTGTTCGCGTGGAGCAGAGTTATGCATTCCGGTTTTCAAGAGGAAGATCTAGGTTCGAGGCTTGGTAAGAGTACAGTCATAAAAATGTTATTTGTAATAAATATTGCAGCAGACAATTAAGAGAACCAGACTTCATGTCTTCAAGGTAAAGAAGGTGTCTAACCGAACCAAGAAACAGAACATGGTGACCAAATCCCGCGCCAGACAGCTGTCCCGCGAGTGGTTGGAGCATCCGAGGTGCTTCGTAATGGACGACGAGACGTGCATTAAAGTGGACGCCATGCAGATCTCCGGCCTGGAGTTTTTCGTCAGGATATTCCAGAGAAGTTCCGGATAAAAAGGTCGACAAATTTATCAGAAAGTATCTGGTAAAACAAGCGATCTGTGGATAAGAAAAATTCTGCGAACCGTACATAATGACCGGCACCATCAACAGCCGAATATATAAAGATGAATACCTCCAAAAGCGCCTACTACCCTTCCTCCGGTCACACGACGGTGACAATCTGTTTTGGCCGGATCTGGCATCGTGCCATTCGCCAAACCGGCGATGGAGTGATACGGAGCCAACGATGTTGGTTTTGTGCCGAAGGAGGCAGATTCGCTAAACTCGTCAGAACTTCGCCTAATAGAAAAATTCTGAGCGATTATGAAGGGCAATAAATAACCGCCGAATAAACCAACTTTACAAAAACATAGCTAATATGTGTTTATTTATTCCGTGAAATTCTCACAAATGTCCGTCTTAAAATGAATTTTTGGTGATCATTTTTGTCTGCTGCATTTTTTTCGAGTACGGTCTTTAGTTACAGCGAGGCAATTTCAAATTAAATTTATGGAAATTTTCGTTTCTATATAATCTTTGAACTATTCAATTAAACATGACAACATAAGTGGTTAATATTTTTTGCTGAATTGAAATGTAAGACAAAAATATTACAGCTTTGAAGCTGCGTAAAAGCAGCTATCGAAGCGTTCTTTTGTCTGCCTGAAACCCTACCTGAACAAAATGCGCAGAAATATTCCCAATCGATTGATGCAAGCATATTTGCGATCCATCAAAAAAATGGACAAAAATAAAAGCACATCCCTTAAAAATAAAATCGAGGGGTGGTATCCGAGACACGACCGCATATGACGTAGGACTACGCAATCTTTTTTACTTCTAATTTGTTGGTTTATCATTTCGGATATTATTTGCGAATACGTCGAAATTTCATGAATAACTCTTGAGTAAAAAGTTCCGGGGACCCTGAAAGGGTTAAATGGCTTGCGTGATTTTGTAGAATCATTTCGAGCAACCCAAAGATATATATAACAAAAATGGCAGTACTTGCAATTATCCAGTATCACGCTTCATTATATTTACTGTTTTCTCAGGGGTTTAGCACTCCCAGGCATCTTCCGTGCATCGCCGTTCTACAAGCACCAAACACGCGACTAACAGATGAACACAGCTGAAGCGATAAAAATGAAACATTGCGAGAATGGCCGTTTATGATAAATCGTTTCTTGACTCTTGGTCAAAACCGTCAACAAAGCTAGGAGCTTGTTGCATCGAACACAGCCGATGCACACAAAAGCAAATACGAATGGCAACTAAAAGTATCGAAGGCGTAGTATTCAAATGTACAGGAGATGAACAAGTTCTAAATTTCACGCAACGAAAATAAGCAACACACACAAAGCCAAACACTGGTGGCTTGAAGCGAGCTATAATCAATTGCACTCGTCTCTTTTTTCGCCTGCTTCGCCGTGGCTCGGATCGTTGTTTTAATTGCAATGCCAGATGCACTTCAAGTGAAATATTCGCTAGCGTTCACAGCTCGAGGGGAAACACAAGACACAAAACGAGCAGAATAAGCGACGTGTGTTGTTTCGGGCACAGAAAGATTCTGAGAACTTTCCTCAGAGGAGATGCAATACTTATACGCTAGCGACAGCATACTAACTATGCAAGGGCGGAGTTTACATCGCAAATATTCTCTTTACGCTATCCCCCTTCATTGTTTCTATTCTAGCGGCTGCATTTGTTGCCCGTTATTGACAGTTCTGTTCGGGAAAGCACACAAATGGACAGAACAAATGTATGGGGAAATGGGAATGCTTCCATTTTTTCATCAATTATAACCATACACAGACTATGGTATTGTAATGTATAGCATATCCAACAAATCCTAAAAACTGTTCGATTCGATTGGTATGCAAATCGTTAAGATCCGTTCGCAGCAAAAATAGTTATTACCGTTAACTTTATTTCATAAAAACGTGACCTGTTTTCTGATTTGGCACCCTTAATGTAGGGCGTAATCCTACGTCAAAAATATTAAAATCATTCGAAACCTTTGAGTAATCCCTCGTTTCTACATGTTATGACAGCTAGAGCTGTGCCTTCCAGTGATTCAGTTGACGCCATATAAACAAAGTGTTGTTCACGTTGGCAATTGTTGTTGTCTACACAAAGGGTTTTAGGCAAAATCAAAATGGGTGAAAAAAAAATCAGCATGCAAGTCCGAAATCTTGTTGTTCAGGATCAGTTGAAGCAAATTTCACAGCGGAAGACTGCAGAGGACACTTATGTGACGGCTCTCCAGATGACTTGGAACGAAATCGACCATCAGGATCTCCAGAGAGTATGCCCAAACGTCTTTAACAGGCTTCAGGAGCCCACACTAAATATTGATGGTTTTAACTTTTTTGCTTTTATTGGGCCTGAATCATATTTCGGACGCTTAAGGCATATGATGCAGAAAACAGATCTAAACTTTATGCACAGGAATTATTTGGTTGATATTTTTTATAAATTAGTTCAATATACTTTTAAGCTTTCTACGTTGGTACCTATTTGATTGAAAACATAAAAAAATCATCGAATAAAATGCTTTTCAAATGAAGCGAATAAGAATCAAACTTCGGACACTAAATCAAATTTCGGACACTTTATTTTGTAATTTTTTAGACGATAATTACATTACACTTGATTATATTTTATAGTCAACTGCGAAACACTTACCAAGCAATCACAGTAAACTGTTAACAATGATGAGAACTGATGAAACACGGGATTAGTTTAAATATTTATGAACGGGTAAATTCTACGTGCTCACGCTAAGGAAACGTCAAACACAAACGATAATGGGTAGTGTTGTAAGACTTCTGCCGATTATGTTATAATTTAAATGTAGTTCTCATGTGAAATGGTAGTGAAACCAAGGGATTACTCTAAGGAAGCAATTGTGAAGTTAATTTGATAGTTATATCATCAGTGCATTAAGTATTTCAAGATATTAGAACAAAGTGTCCGAAATATGATTCAAAACGGTACTTGTTTTCTATTTTTATTTTGCGTACCATGATCGTCTATCACTTCCTGAGAGGTCCTGGATAATTTTTTTTTTCTTGTGAGAAAGGTGATTTTGGATTTTAAGGGGATAAACCAAAAATTTAATACTTCGCTTACATTCGAAAAAACCAAAAATAAACGCATAAAGAATGAATAATTTTTTTACACGATTATATACTGGATTCGATTATATTCAGTGAAAAGAAATCGTAGACTGTACATAATCAAGTTCGCCCTGTAGTTAACAAACAGTTCTATAAAATTAAGATAGTAGATAAATTGTACGGGAGTAGTAAATCGATTCTATCATGATCGATTCTATCAGTCATTTTCCCGATAGCAGTACGGTGATAGAATTCATGACAACTCCCAATTGGAGCCATAATGAGTGAGTGCGAAAGTGACTATAACCAAAAACTATTACAATGAAAAAAGTTGCAAAGAAAACATACGAGCTGTTCAAGTTGAGCACTCTCGGTTCAACCGCCACACCGGAACGAACTTCGAAAAGCCAAAAAGAACCAAAAGAAATTGGGAAAGTCAGCTCCCGTCTGTCTTTCTGGTGACAATGTTAATTCGAGAAGCTAACCACTGGCACACGTACATTTTTTTTCCTTTTTTTCTTGATATTCGAACGGCACATGAAGCCAAGAACATAGTACCACTTAAGCCATTGTATTAATTGTCCACTGCCTTGCGTCGAAGTGGAAAGAATATGGTGCATTCATAGACGACTTCACTCAGCTCAGTAATGTATTCACAAGAATATTTTCCTCTCTGCGCGGTACGTTCTCTTTGGACTACCCAAACGCAGTCAAAAGAAAAATAAATTACATGCATTTTCAAAAACACATGTTCCTTCACGTTAGAATTCGCCTCGGACAGCTCCCGATGGAAAACGGAGAAAAAAAACCCATTGTAGGAAAGAAGCACGAGGAAAAATTGAAACGGATGAAACTGAAGAGTCGATGGAATCTCCACCTACAACCGCGCTAGCCGGAGGGATAAGTTTCATATTTGTGAAAAGAGTGTTAATAGGAACGCGCTACCGTTTTCTTCTCTCCGCACATTTCGGCCTCATATTTCATCTTTCATGGTTGGAAGGGATTCCAGGTTTGATGCTTTCGGCGCAACTGGCGCATGCATTCATTCTATTCTACACGTTGACAATGGGATGCGTTTCCTCGGCGGAGGAAAAGGGTCCAGGGAACTGAAAAGTCGCTCCTAATTTGTTTGTGTTTCTCGAAAATAAAATACTAAACATCTTAAATATTATTAACTAGTTGTCACAGCGTCATCATTCATGGCCATTGATACCACCAGTATTCCCCGTGAAGGATGGAACTCTTTCACTTGCATTGTGAGAGGGGATTCAGAGGGCGGAAAAGTGACTGAAATTGATATGACGATTATGAGACGATCATTCTCTTCTCTGCTTCGCCTATGAATAATGTTGGCACATGTTGCACTATTTTAAACTGCTGCGTTCGCGTTTTGACTAATGATAGGGTTTAATCTGTTCGATGCCGTCTTGTTGTGCAGTAGGAACTAAAATTAAATCAGCTTGCTGCAGTTACTAATGTGCATTTCCGGCTGAGCGGCACGAACGTCAAATTTCCACGATTGGTTCGGTTGTGTATTATTCTCGCGTAGAGCTGCTGATTTGCGAGTGCGTACTTGAATAGAAACCATCAATCGGGGCTACATTCGCTTATAGCCACACATCGCCACCAAGGCAGCGTGGCCGAGCGGTCTAAGGCGCTGGTTTTAGGCACCAGTCAGAAATGGCGTGGGTTCGAATCCCACCGCTGTCAACACAGATTTTTTGCTGCTGAGCCTTTCAAATATATTTTATATCATCTTCAAAATCATTATTATTTACTTTCCATTATAAAAACATGTTTGTAACTCATTTTCTTTGAAAATAAGCGAATAAATACACCACTTGTTCGCTCTAGCGATGAATTCACGCTGTGCTTGCTCCCGTTTGGGTGAATTGTGTTCGGCTTGATAGAGGAAATGGGAGGAGCGTTATCTACTGGAACCGGTTTCGCTACAAGTTATACCCACACAGGCAAACAGCTCAGCAGTGGCAAATATATCAAAACGATAAAATACGCTCGAATTGAATTTCAACAATGGCGTCTGTAACTTTGGCTCGTTTGAGCGTATTGAATGAAAAATGGTTTGCTTGATGAAACAAATCTCTGGCAATCGCAATACTCAGCCTGGGAATATTAATAAACTTGCTATTTGTGATGAAACGGATAATGGTTGATAAATTTTCGGTCCACTTCAAAGGCCGGATTGCCGAATAGTCGGCTCTCCATTTGCGAATACGAAACTGAGAGACACTGCATGCGTGCATGACGCAACTAAAGCGTTAATTTTTAGGGAGGAATAAAAATAATCTATATCAGTCTATCACAAAATTGAGTGTACAAATGCTACTTGACGATACTTTGCATTAATTTGGTATGACATATTTCGAATACATTGGTTCTTTCGATGCATATTTATTACTCACACATTTAACTAGCTGTACGTGCAATAAAATTCCGAGAAAAGTTTTCTGCTAATTGTTTATTTCTAAAAATTTAAAACAATCTCTATTCTAGGCATCGCAAAATTGAGTGTACACCTTAAATTTCTCCGAACAAATTAGTCTTGTAAGTAAGTTTCTTTGCGAATAAGCGTGTTTCATCAGTGATTGGTGTCAACACTTAACCATTGCTTGGGCAGTGTTGGTGTTTGTTTTTATTGATGTTTGCATTTTTTCATGTTTGATCAAAATGGCAAGTTAGAGGAAAACAATAGATATTGTTGCACGTACAATGATAATAAATATGAATTGTCGTGAGAATACACTGCAGGAAATAGCAGATATAGTCGGAAGAACTCACTTTACAGCAAGTGGAAATACGAAGAAACTATGGAAAATCTCCCGAGTAGAAGAAACAAAGGTATCCTGTCTTCTGATGATGAATGAGTAATATGCGAACATTGTGAAAGAACCCTATAACAAACATTCCTAAATACCGAAGTGGCAGGCATTATTGGAAGGCCTATCAGCGCAGATACTATCCGGAGAGCAGCATACAGGAACAATCTGAGAGGTCGTATTGACTGTGAAAATTATTTCATCTCAAAGATGAATATGAAAAAAAATATAGGAGGTTGTGTCCAAGATACGACCGCATTGTTGACGTAGAACTACACTGTTATTTTATATAAGTCGCTTGTTTATACCTTCGGATAGTATTCTATGATGCTGTGAAATTTTCGAAACAACTGCTTAGTAGAATAATCTTTGAAATGGTTTTTCATTGTAAAATCAGTTGACGATAATTGATTGATGATTCATTCTTGCCTCGCAAAACAATACACTAGCTGATCGTATTTCGCAATTTATTTCATGTCAATGCATTGAAAATTTACCTCGAACGCTATTCCGGTGGCCTTTTTCGCAATTGACATAGACTCGGCTACAGTCGATTATATACATGTTACACCAGCACCATTATTCCACATCTCATAACTACATCAATACATCTTTGGCACCGAATGGAAACAACAACAATGACAACACTTGCAAGTATCAAATATCATGCTACATGTTATTTAGTATTGCCTCAAAGCAACAGCACCTCTAGGCATCGTTCGTACAACGTAAACCAAGCGCCAAACAAGCGTTCGTCATAGCATGCATACAGAACCATACATTGGTGGCTTGAAGCTACTAGGAATACAAATACTTCTCATCATTTTGCGCTATTCTCAAGAGAAACGCTTTTGTTAATATTACTGGCCTCAAAAAAAGTTGCATTACTTTCTCATGCTCGAGAGAAGCGCAGCTGTCACCCTTAGTGGAAGAATTTTTGCTACTGGTAAGCGAAACCTAATCACATACAAAATTCCAGAACGACATTTACTTTCTTGGTGACTAAACAAGCGAAAGAAACTCTTTTTGTTAATATCAACAACTTCGAAAACAGTAGCAATGCTTCATTATGATCAATATTCGCGCAAATGCAATCCTAGTTGAAGGCAGTTTTGCGACTGACACTTCTTCTTCTTCTTCAATGGCACTAACGTTCCTAGAGGAACTTCGCCGTCTCAACGTAGTATTACTTGCGTCATTTTTATTAGTACTTAGTTAAGATTTCTATGCCAAATAACACGCCTTGAATGCATTCTGAGTGGCAAGCTCTAGAATACGCGTGATCACAGTGCAAGTCGGAGGAAATTTCTTTGACGAAAAATTCCCCCGACCAGAACGGGAATCGAACCCGAACACCCGGCATGTTAGTTATGACGCTAACCACTCGGCCACGGGTGCACAACTGACACGCGAACCTAAATAACTTATAACATTCCAGTAAGACATTCAAGATGCTTGGTAGTCCCCAATTATTTTGTTGGAGCATAACATTAACGCCTGCTTCGCCATAACGTCAGTTTAATGCATTGATGCATTCTCAAAGGCACCAAAGAAGCCGTTTACATTTTCGACCGACGCGCCGAAATCGCCTATTTTGCTGTTGCTCGATGCTGTGTCACACTCGCGGAGGCTCGGTTCAGTGCGAGCGCTTTTCACTACACCAACATCGCGTGCATTATTAGATGACGCTTGCCTCGAAATTTCATTGCCCCTGGCAATGCGTTCGTTTTTTGCAGGGCTAGAGCCTGCCTCTCTCTTCTTCTTGCTCATCACACACTACGCGAAACGTTCAATTTATGACGCGGGAAGAAAAACACACGATACGAATAACGAACAGAAAAAGCAAACGACGATATCCAAATTGGATTACCACTGGTGGGGTCCAATCTTAGATCGAAGCGCAGCGAAAACAAAGTGAACTGGATTGCTCAACAGTCCGATGCCGAATGAAAGTTTGCCTCAGCGAGATCCACTGTTTATACTCAAGGCAATTATTCCCCTTCATTCTTCTACTTTTCCTTTGTTCACGGCGACTTCAAATCCTACGATTTCCCCTTCGTTGGTCGTCGATAAGTTGCTCGTTATAGACAGCTCTGTTCGGGAAAGCACACAAATGGACAGAACAAATGTATGGAAAAATAGAAACGCCTAAAGTTTTCATGAATTTTAACCAGAGATCGAAATTCTCGCTCGGCTGCGCGATGAATATTCAGTCATTCAATCTAGTTTTCGATGGACCGTGTATTGTTGATATTTTCGTCTCTTCCTTTTCACCAAAAATTCTTTTTCAAAGAAAAAGAGATGTGGAAAATCTCTATCTCGGAAGTTCAACGAGAATGCTTTTTCGTCTCTCATTTGGTACTGAAAATATGGAGCGAAAAATCAAAGCTAACTTTACCAACATTAGTCTGTTAGAACAGCGTCCAAACGATCTGCATTTGGACAGCGTCTGAAATGAACAAATATTACTCCATCTCATGTTCACTCCACGATGAAACCCAATATTTCCGCATGTTTTCAGCTGTACTGAAGAAGTGAAAAACCATTATCGGCATCAAGGAGTCACTGAAAACGAAACCATTTTTCGGCAATCATAACTCACTGAAAAATAAAAATCGGCTTTGCGTTTCTCGCGAGAATCGAAATGAGCGTATAACATTCTCTCGCCTCCTATATTCTCAGCTATTTTTCCCTCTGGGTGAAAATGGATGTTTTTCGTCTCAAATCGGCGAGCATTTCGATCTCTAATTTTAACCATTTACAAACCAGGGGATTCTAATGTATAGCATATTAAACAAATCTTAGGGAATTTCCGATTCGTTTAGTATGTAAATCGCTAAGATCCGTTCGCGGCAAAAATAGTTATTAACGTTAACTTTATTTCATAAAAACGTGACCTGATTTCTGATTTGGCACCCATAATGAAAGACGTAGTTCTACGTCAAAAAGACTATAGTTTGCTAATGCATGTGTAAACAGACCTAAGGAGTTCTGGAACAAGGATTTTTATACGGATGAGCCGAAAACCAATCTCTTTGAATCGGATGGAAGACAGATGGTGTGGAGGAAACCAGTATTCGTGCTCCAGGTTCAGCATTTTGTTCCCACAGTAAAACACGGCTGCGGTAGTCAGATGATGTATGGTACATTGGCGGCTTCTGGATCTGGAACCTTGGAGTTTATCGATTCGGCGATGGACAAAATGGTTTAATTGATCTTCCTGAAACGTAACCTGCAGTCTCCCGTCCTGAAATTGGGTCTCCCTCGTGATTACTACTTTCAACAGAATAATGACCCGAAGTAAACTGACCTCATCGTGCGGGAATACCTGCTCTATAATGTCCCAATCAACTCAAAACACCTCCACAATCACCGGACTTCAACACTATTGAGTATCTATGGTGGGAAATAAAGAACCATCTAAAGAATAAAAATCCAGGGGACAAAGTGGAACTCAAAACGACGATTACGGAAATCTGGGAGGCACTTCCGTCTACAGTGTTCAGAAATCTCAACACGGCGCTTGCAGAAAGTGCTGGACGCCGAAGGAGGACCACACCAGATACTAGGGGATTGATTTTTGCTATCTGTTAACATTTCTGAACTGTTTCTAATTTTCTTTTTAAGAAAAAACTCAATTTTGCCACGTCTTAATTGAGGATTTTTTGTTTGTATATGAATTATGAAGTAGAAATATGACAATTTCAATTTTTTTCTTATCACTACATGAGAGTAAAATGGATCAATTTAACGATGAATATGAGTCGCATTAAATTATTTACTTTTTAACCCCAAAAAACTCAAAAATAACAAAGCCGCATGAGGTGTATACTCAATATGCGATAGACTGTATATAAAAATGGAGTGATGTATGTCTGTCTTTCTGTCTTTCTGTCTTTCTGTATTTCTGTATTTCTGTATTTCTGTCTTTCTGTCTTTCTGTCTTTCTGTCTTTCTGTCTTTCTGTCTTTCTGTCTTTCTGTCTTTCTGTCTTTCTGTCTTTCTGTCTTTCTGTCTTTCTGTCTTTCTGTCTTTCTGTCTTTCTGTCTTTCTGTCTTTCTGTCTTTCTGTCTTTCTATCTTTCTGTCTTTCTGTCTGTCTGATTTTTATGGACTCGGAAACTACCGAACCAATCGACATGAAAATTGGTATGTAGGGGTTTTTGGGGTCGTGAAAGGTTCTTATGATAGTTTGAGACGCCCCCCCTCCTCTCTAAGGGGGGGCTACCATACAAATGAAACACAAATTTCTGCATTACTCGAGAACAAGCAAACCATTTATCATGACAATGTCATGCGAAAATGCGAAAACAGAATAGAAACTGAGAGAGGTTGGCGTCGACATCATGCCTCATACCGTATGAGTCATACCGTATGGGCGCCAACCTCTCTCAGTTTCTATTTTGTTTTCGCATTTTCGCATGACATTGTCATGACAAATGGTTTGCTTGCTCATACCGTATGACTCATACGGTATGAGGCATGATGTCGACGCCAACTTCTCTCAGTTTCTATTCTGTTTTCGCATTTTCGCATGACATTGTCATGATAAATGGTTTGCTTGCTCGAGAATTAGTCAAGCAAATGAAACCAAATTTGGCATGTGGAGGTTTTAGGATGCAATAAATGTTTCTACGGTGGTTAGATACTCTACTCCCCTCTCTAAGGGGGAGCTGCCATACAAATGAAACTAAAAATTTTGCATAACTCGAAAACTAATCAAGGAAATGGAACCGCATTTCTGCATAACTCAAGAACTAATCAAGCAAACGGAACCAAATTTGGCATGTGGAGGTTTTAGGGGGCAAGAAACATTTCTAAGGTGGTTCAACACTTCAACACGAGAATTTTTCACCATAGATCCTATGGTGTACCATGTATGGACTCGAATATATGGTACTACTGCCAAAATGTTTTATTTAGAACTCTATACAATATTTTCCATACAGCTGGTGATTTGGTTTGAGGGCACTTTATACTCCCTTACCCAGCCAGACCCTTTGGAAAACACTGAAAAAAATCACACATATCTAGAAAAGCCGTAGGAACACATTTAAATACGAATTAGAGTAGTTATGAATCTCTAAATCCCAAAATAAAAAAATTCAGAATTTCAATATTTTTTAGTACCTAAATTTTTTATCATTTTTATTGATACACCGTAGTAAGATGCACATTCAGTATTTTTTTCAAATTTTTATCTCGAAGCTTTTGAGAATGGCGTAAAATAAACGAAAAAGTACGTTTTTCACTATAGATCCTACGTCAAACCACATAGGAGTTCAAATAAACCGCCAAAATTTCTTATTTAATATCCTATACAATATTTGCCATATAGCTGATGATTTGGTTTGGGGGCACTTTTTACTCCCTTACCCGGCCAGGCCCTTTCATAAATCCCCTTTTTATGTGTCTTTTCCTTTAACATAATTTTTGTCATCTAATCAGTTATCTACTTTCATTAGTGTTTTTTAAATATACCAAAACTCATCCCTATTTTTGGAGTGCTTACTAAATTTGCCCGCACTCAAACGGTTAAAATGATTCTATCAGGTTGACAAACTTGGAATGACGGTTGATAACGATGCGAGCTCGTATTTCCTGATCTCGGTCCCAAGGCGCTTAGAAGTAGTCAAGACTTAGTTGAGTCACTTTTCAATTCCTCCTCCGTTGTTTCTATTCCTGTACGAACGATCCTTTTAATGTTCCCCAGATCAATTTTATAAACCCTTCGTGTCAGATATTCATTGCATATAGCTATCAATAAATTATCCGCTTTCGAAAAGATTCAGTATTTGAAGAAAAAAAACGTTTCGCTTTAACAATGGAAAAAATAGCACTAGGAGGAATAGAAATACAAAAACAGCACAGGAAAATCTCTCCCTTATTTGAATTTTCAAATTCATTTTTTCTTCAAAGATTATTCAAACTGACTGCAAATTAGATCGAATCCATAAATATTCCAGCAGCGAACGCTTCTTGTTTACACCTGAACCAGGAAAAATGACATTAATGGTGACCAAGTTCAGTGTAAACAATTCTCACATCCTCCAACTACTTGAGAATTTCGTAAGCAAATGCCCACCGAATGCTTTATTCGGCCAATGAATTATTACTTAAAACAGAGTGGAGTAATTTTATGGACTGGTGAAACAGTCACCAGCGGTGGTGTGTTGGCCAACGTGGCCGAAGCGTTGTCGAGATGCAAGTTACAGCGGAAAGCATAAAAATAAATGATAATTTATTAGCCCCCGCCATCGCAGGTTTTGTAAATATTTTATAAGTTATAAAATTTAAATCATTTGCGGCAGATTACTCATGTTGGCATGTGCTCAGTCCAGATTAACAAGCAACAAATTGGTGCGCGGAAAATAATTTATTTCCGATAGCAATTCCAATAATTGAATTATAAATTTGAACAGCAAAACATACGTCGCCAGCCGATGAGATATTCCAAGCGATTGTCAGACTTATTGTAACCCATAAACAAATGTTTCAAATCCTTCGGGAGGTACCAGAGTGAAAAAGAACACTTTGTTTCCTCCATTTCCATTTTCCCAGACAAACATAAATTATCACGCCAGTTGTCATAATCTTTTGGGCAACCTAAGGGCGAACAACAGAGAATTCAACTATTTATAACAAAGAAAGGGTTTTTCCCCGGTAAATTTTCCCAAGAATCACTTATCGTTACTGTTACTGTTGCATGTGCACAGTGAATTCTGTAATGGAATAATTCTCCATGACCGGCGGAAACGGGTCAGGAAGTCCCGAATGATTGACGCCAACCGTAATCAGCCCGATTCCTTGTCCGGTTCAGTGCTATCAGTTTTGTTTGTTTGTAATCTTGATGAGTTAGTCCTCAAGTAAACATCGGCACTACTCTGGGCGGAACGAATCAAACGCCAAAACAAAGTGCATTTTCCGCAATTCAAATCAAATGGAGCGTGTCCTGCACTGCCGAAGGCAGGAGGCAAGCTGACACAGTGTCCCACGAACTGAACTGCACATTCGTTTCATCACGCAAATCTGCGCTGGAATCTATAAATGAATAGATGTTTCATTGTCAGCTATAGAGCTGTATTATTGACAGCGCTTTTGAAAAACAGTTTTATCAAGCTGAAAGTAATCAAAACAATCTGTTGATTAGTTCGTCGTTAATGAGTGTCTTTCTCTTTCTTTAGTTTCGAAGCTTCGGGCGTCCGTTTGCAATTTGCGGAAGACTATGTGAGTTATCACGTTGGTTGGCTGAGGAGTAATGCATGCCAGGAGAGGAACAAAGGAAATAAAGTCATCATGTTAGGGCATATAGTATAATGAAGAATATTTCTTAACCCTTTCGTTACGAGCGTCGTCTATAGACGACATCCGCGCGACGAGCTGTGTGCAGGGCTCTGCATAGTCATAGTCAACTGAGGATAGTCAGATGACTATCTGACTGACTATATCCATAGTCGGTTAGTAATGACTTTTGGCTTCTTCACGCAGTTTCTCCGCCAAAACGACTGAACAGTCAGTTGGGCGTTTAGTCACTATCTCCCTCTACCGACTCGACTATATCAGTTCTTTCTTCTCAGTCAAATTGTCCTTATTGCATTTTGAAGTGACTTTCTCTCTCCCATGTACATGTGCATGCATCGATATTTGAGTTGAACGTGGTTTGATATACGCTACAGATGAGCTAGATTCTTTTGTATCGTACACGAAAATTACTTACACATATAAAATAACGTGCAGTGTGTGTGCGCTATTTTGTACGCCTAATACTATCTAATACTAACACGAGGACCTTTATAGCATACTAGATCAATGTCTAAGTTCGTTGGTTTGAGTTCACGATGGGTAGACAATAAATTTGATGGGGTAACTTCTTTTTTGCATCAGAAATCATGTTTTCGTTCCTCTTTATATGGACGTAAGAATAATATTGTGTACGCGGGTATGAAGCAGTGTCAGGGGGGAAATGGAAGTGTGGATTGAAGTCAGTTGAATAGAGAGGCAGATTTGTATTCATTACTCGAGTCAGTTGAAATAACAACTGACTGGACTAGTTCACCAGTCATCCTCACTAGTCAACGCTAGTCAATTCATTTTCATGAAATTCATACTGCTCTTCGATCACACCAGCGCGAAGTGCATACTTTTTGGCGCAGTGCTGTGTACAGGGTAGCACTTCGGCGGAGCACACTGCCGTAATGAATGGGTTAAGCTTATCAATCATATTGTAACGGGTATTTAAATAGGGACGCTACAAATGTAAACCGATAGGAACAACAAACGACGCCATATTTTTTCCTACTCTCTTGACATTTCTCTTCAGTAAGGTTTGCCATTTCATAATGGAAAGATATACGATCCAACAACTAGTCGAGATTCTTGAAATTCACTGCCGAAATTCTGCCTCAACTTTAAGAGCGCTACGTTCAATTTATGGTAGTCATAATCGTCCTGCCAGATCAACAATAGAGCGTCTAGTGGAAAAATTTGAATCCACAGGCACAGTACAAAATATTCTCAATTGAGGAAGACCCAAATCAGTCTCTCACACGTCGTTCTCAAGCGTTTGGCATCTCTGCGACGTCGTTGTGGCGAATTTTGCGAAAAGATCTTGGTCTACATCCTTACAAGATCAAATTGACGCAATAACTGAAGCCGCTTGACCACCAGAAGCGTCGAATGTTCGTGAATTGGGCTAAACAACAACTTGAAAATGATCCGGATTTTCATCGAAAAATCATCTTCAGCGATGAGGCTCATTTCTGGCTGAATGGTTTCGTGAATAAGCAAAATATGCGTTGTTGGTCAGGCAGCAATCAACACGTACTCCATGAGTCACCATTGCATCCGAAAATATTACGGTTTGGTGCGATTTATGGCCAACCGGCGTCATTGGGCCGTACTTCTTCCGTGATGAACAAGACAGGCACGTTACTGTGAATTGGAATCGCTACCGCTCAATGATAGCCGAATATTTTTGGCCCGAATTGGATGATATGGACTTGGACAATATGCGGTTCGAACAGGACGGTGTCACACACAATTTACACAGCGAATTTAAAAATCGATTTATTGAAAACCAAGTTTGGTGAGCGTGTTATCTCACGGAATGGCCCAGTCAATTGGCCGCCTCGGTCGTGCGATTTGAACGTCTATGGTCTATGCCAACAAGTCAGCGGCGATTAATGAGCTTCGTAGGAATATCGAACGTGTATTTGCAGCAGTATCTGCAGTATCTGAATAGGGTTGAGATTGAGGATGATGGACAAGCTGTGCATCTACCAACTATAGTTGAAGTGAGGAAAGCAGTGAAAGAGCTGAAGTACGGCAAAGCAGCTGGGAAGGACGGCATACCTGCCGAACTATTAGAAGTCGGGGGGCGAACAGCTACTTTGTTGTATGCTTCGGGTTATCGAGTGGATACGGACCGATGAAGAACTACCTACGGACTGGTTGGAAGGACTCATTTGCCCGATTTATGAAAAGGGTTACCACCTCGACTGTAGCAATTATCGAGAGTTATCCTCAACTCAGCGAATAAAATTCTGTCCCGCATCCTGTTCCATAGACTGAGGCCGTTGCAGGAATCCTTTTGTGGGCGACTACCAACGTGGTTTTTGAGAGGGACGATCCACAGTTGACCAAAGATAATGCTGGAACATGGCTTCCCAACAAAACTAATCAAGCTGATTCGTGCCACCCTTGATGGGTCAGCATCAAGCGTCAGGGTAGCGGGTGAAACATCCGACTCGTTCGTGAAGTTGGAAGGTCTAAAGCAGGGTGACAGGCTTTCGAGTTTACTATTCAACATCACGTTGGAAGGTGCTGCACGAAGGGCTGGTGTGCAAAGGAGTGGGGGGGGGGGTGTTGGGTTGCTGCCATACAAATGAAACACAAATTTTTGCATTACTCGAGAATTAATCGCGCAAATGGAACAAAATGTAGCATGTGGAGGTTTTAGGGTTCAATAAGTGTTAAGCATGAATCGCAATCCAAAATCCACACCACTAGCAGATGGTCGGTTCTTTACCGTACACTAGATTCTTTTTTTATGCGACTTTCGTAATTTTTTTTTGTGCGATTTTGTTCCAGCGATTTTCTTGAAATTACGCGATTTAGCAAGAAACACGAGTATTGTTGTGACGAGTGCGCGTCGATGACGGGGAAATCTTTTGTACACGATCTGCTCGAAATAATTCAATATTTTCAAGCGATATTTTTTGCACGCGCGCATCACCCGCGTTAAAAAAGAATTCAGTTTACAGTAAAACCTCCTTTCGTGCGCTTTTTGTATGTCCGATTTTTTTTGCGATTACCTAAAAAATTGTAATGGGTTGTATCTAGGACACGACCGCGGTTTTCGACGTAGAACTACAGAATTACAATATTCAATGAACTTGTTTATCGTTTCGGATATTATTTTAGAATACATCGAAATTTTTGAAACAACTTTTTAGCTGTTTAGTTTTTTATTACTCAGTTGACTCGACTCATGCATGCGACTCAGAATCGTCGCAAGCTATCAGCACTTTTCGTTTATTTGGTTCCGTTCTCACTTTACGATTGAACTACACTGTCAACTCGCATCAAACTTTCTCTTTCTCACTCATATATCGATCACAAACTATAAACACTTTTGCTCCCATATTCTGATTGAGGTGTGATCGAACCCCTCATGCAACAGTAAGGTTTCCATGCTGGAATTTGAAAGTATACTTCCATGCTTTTACGTTGTATCTAAATAAATGCAACACATATCTATATTCCAAAATATTGGATACTTTTCCATATCCACACTAGCACAAAACTTACCCGTTTGCACCTTTTTTGTCGTAGCATACTTCGCTACAGAGGCTTTTTCTTTTTGTATCGAGCTGTGTATGTATATGTGTGTGTGTGAAATCAGCATTAGGCATGAACCGTTGTGCTGAGCTTGCTAGCTCGCTCGCAACTGTGGTTTCATGCCATTCAATTTTTGTTTTTCGCTTCTAGTCCTGAGAAGGGTCCTTGTGGATAGAAACTCTGCTCCATGCTCCTTCAATCATCTTGAGAATGACAATCCCTTCCCGCTTGACGCTCTCCGACAACGATGTTGCTAGGATGACCACCAAACGAGAAGTGGTGTGGCTTTAAGGGAAGGAAGGAAGGTATTGAATTAGAGAGACTTTAAACTCTGAGAGTTCATTCGTCTCTTAAAGTAGTGTGGCTTTAAATCGCGGACGGCTTATTTATACCAAATAAGTTGAAAACGGGCAGAAACGTATAGAAGAAAAACAAAAGCAAATCGACCGTTGATCACGAATGGAATCATTAGGATTTGATCATTTACTTAATTAACCTTTTTACGCGGTCCCTATCCACCGCATAATAATTTTTTTCAAATTGTGTAGCGGAAACTATTGTTTGAAGCTAGTGGTAAAGTTGTGGTGAAGTTAGATTTCTTTTATGCGGTTTTTTGGTGCGGTCCCTATCCCTCGCACAAAAATAGGTTTGCCTGTAGGGGAGCTACCGGTAAGATGAACAGTGGGGGTCAGATGGACAGGTGGTTGATTTGTATAGTTACATTATGAGTTTCAAGTTTCTGTTAATAAGAACCCCTTCCACATGCTGTTCTATAATATTGAAACCGCCCTCTGTCAATGAATACTGATCAAAATTTGAAAAGGGAAACAAAAACCGAAAATCAAACATGATTCCGCGTGTGGATGAAATTTTTGCGGCTTCGATATTAAGCATTTTAAGTAATTTAATTTCGAAATTCAATTCGCTTATGGTTATATTTCGGTCTGTGAGTTAACAGAGAAGCGATTTTAGCTATATACGAAAAGGAAATTCATTTGTGAGTGGAAAACTTAAATTACTGAAATAATCGCACCTGTGGGGTGAAACGGAGTGAGATGGACTTTGAAAAGCCAGTTTAATCTATTCTTACAGAATGCCCTGCGTCTTTGAACGGAAATCAAATCGCCAAAGATGGACTGTCTACAAGCTATCTGGAACCAAAAGTAAAATAGTTCAGGGTCTGTCCGTTTACACTGCTGGAAGGCACAATATCACTTGTAGGACATTCGTGATGAATAAGACTTGTTGAATTTCGAAAGATACAATTAAAGTTCTTCTTGACATGACCGTCTTACCCCCACTTCCCCCACTTCTAATCATTTCATCAGTATATGGGCAAGTACTCCACATTTTTACTGCGTTCGTCCACGTCATTCACCAATAATCTCGTTTCGATTCACGTTATCGCGTAGCATGACTCTAAGCTACTGTGTACCGCAGTTCATGTTGCTCTCATTATGCCTTGGGTCAATATCGAAGTGATACCAAACGGAGAAAGAATTGTTTACGTTTGATGGTTTCCGCAAAGTGTATATGTGCAGTCCTTCGGAGCGCATTGGAAATTGATAAAGAAATTCCGCTCGTATGTATATTGATCACCACCGTAAGCGCCCACGCGATCAGCCTTCCTTCAGCCGACTAAGAGGCTGCAAGTGTTATAGCTAACGATTTTAACGATCCAATGCTTTATGACGATTCTGCGTAATTCGATCCCGTCAGTCACATAAACTTATTTAATTACTCTATTAAGAGTAAACACTGGCGACAGTGCTTCCCACTTCGAAGCACGATTAGATTCTGTCTGGGGAAATGATTTATGGCGCACAATCATTAGCGACAAGTGGTGAACACTTCCAATGCTCATTTTATCACAATCATTGTTCATGGCTGTGTGTGGAAATACAGTATGATAGGCCCCATGTAAATTGATCTGTGATAATCCGTCATCATGTCCCATATGGTCTAGTGGCTAGGATATCTGGCTTTCACCCAGAAGGCCCGGGTTCGATTCCCGGTATGGGAAATATTTTTGATTGTGCTCATTCAAATGTTCTGATATTGATTGAATTTTCAATCTGATATCTTTTTTTTTCATTTCCTATCCTTAAACAGTTAACAGTGAATCATTCTAGTCTCGGTCATAGAAAATCGAGCTAATGAACGCGAAGAGAAACATCATTAGCAAATACCCCAACGCTGAGACCGGAGACCGTGGAACATAGTAGAGAATAATCATTTTGGGACACTCCACACACACTGATACGCAGTGGAGGCAGAATAACTAGAGTGAGAGCTTTGGTAAACATGCCAAAGCAGTTTACAAAACACAGTAGTAAATGCTCTCGAAAACAGTAAACTAACAAACGTAAACATGTTCCAAATAATCACCACGCCAAACACCGAATCAAAATTCGTGTCATGGTTAATTAATATTTTATTTCCGACAAATTGAAGCCAGCCAGTTGGTCGGAATAAAACAGATGTCTTCTTAAATATATGAGCATATGCAGTTTATGCCGGAATCGTTTTCAAAAACCAATAATTTCGCATTCTAGTATATATTCCTAATGAGATTTTTATTGATAGGAAAAATTCAATAGTTTAATAGTTTTATTGGAGGGTTCTCGTTCGAGAACATCATCTGTACATTCAAATACAGTCAAATTCGATCATAACAGCGCAGAACAATTGTGTTGCATCAAGAAAGACGGTAGAGATTTTTCCAGATAGTAAAACTCTAGATTCCCTTGTTAACGGTTATGGTGGCAATGAAAATGTTGCTATTCAAGTCCCAGATACAAATACGCTGCCAAACCGAATATTTCTTAGTGAACTTCGACAGCTTCATATGCTCAGAAAATGTCTGCCATCTTTTCTTTCTTTCTTTGTTTTTAAGAGGCTTTAAACTTTGCAGTTCATTCGCCTCTATTGCCACCTTTTCCCTTCCGTTAGCCGTACAGTGTCGGACAATAGAATAGGACCACAGCTCAATCCAAAACAGAAAGTGACAAAACTTTGAGAAAAAAATTTCCATTTAAGTGCATCAAACCATTTACAAATTGTAAATTCCATTCTTCGAAGAAATTAAAATCATCCGTAGTTAAACCAATTGTCCTTTATTTAAAAATGCGTTTTAAGCATACTTACTGACTAAAATAACGCGACATAAAATAGGACCGCTTTAGAATTCATGGTAAAAAAAATTTAAAAAAAAGGAAATTCATACCGTGATCGATTTGCAGGGTTAGTACTTGGTGGTATAACCCTTATTACGCATCACTTCTCGCACCCGGTTCGGCATCGACTCCACCAGCTTTTGGCACGTTATCAGCGGGATAGCGTACCACACCGCCTGGATTCTCTCCCACAGCTGCTGCTTGTTTTTTGATTTTTCGGTGTACACCTTACGTTTAACTATTTCCCATAGGTTCTCTATGGGATTGAGATCAGGGGACTGTGCTGGCCACTCCATAACGTCTACCTTATTATCCTGGAACCACTTTTTAACCGTTTTAGCGGTATGTTTGGGGTCGTTGTCCTGCTGGAACTGCCACTTTAGGGGCATCTCCCACTCGGCGTGTGGCAGCATTACTTCCCGAAGTATCTGGGCGTAGAGATGCTGGTCCATAATCCGGTCGATCCAGTACAAGGGACCCACCCCGTACCAAGAAAAGCACCCCCACACCATGATGTTACCTCCTCCATGTTTGAATGTTTTATTTGTATACTGGGGCATATACGCACAGCCGAGTGGGCGATGGACCCAACTCTTTCCGTCCGAGCCGATGAGGTTCACTTTGGTCTCATCCGACCACAGCACATTTCTCCATAGTTTCTCCTTTTCCGGGTCCATCGCCCACTCGGCTGTCCGGATTATGGACCAGCATCTCTACGCCCAGATACTTCGGGAAGTAATGCTGCCACACGCCGAGTGGGAGATGCCCCTAAAGTGGCAGTTCCAGCAGGACAACGACCCCAAACATACCGCTTAAACGGTTAAAAAGTGGTTCCAGGATAATAAGGTAGACGTTATGGAGTGGCCAGCACAGTTCCCTGATCTCAATCCCATAGAGAACCTATGGGAAATAGTTAAACGTAAGGTGTACACCGAAAAATCAAAAAACAAGCAGCAGCTGTGGGAGAGAATCCAGGCGGTGTGGTACGCTATCCCGCTGAGAACGTGCCAAAAGCTGGTGGAGTCGATGCCGAACCGGGTGCGAGAAGTGATGCGTAATAAGGGTTATACCACCAAGTACTAACCCTGCAAATCGATCACGGTATGAATTTCCTTTTTTTTAAATTTTTTTTACCATGAATTCTAAAGCGGTCCTATTTTATGTCGCGTTATTTTAGTCAGTAAGTATGCTTAAAACGCATTTTTAAATAAAGGACAATTGGTTTAACTACGGATGATTTTAATTTCTTCGAAGAATGGAATTTACAATTTGTAAATGGTTTGATGCACTTAAATGGAAATTTTTTTCTCAAAGTTTTGTCACTTTCTGTTTTGGATTGAGCTGTGGTCCTATTCTATTGTCCGACACTGTATAAAACACTTAACAGGAAGCTATTTGAAGTCTGTCTTGAACTCAAAGCTGCTTTCAGGACTGCTATTCTGATAAATAGTATTTTGCCTCGTAAACACGAATGTCGTCTCCAGATGTCGACACAGTACATTCGTCATCACGTCATCACCCACAAAATGAAGGACTTAAATGTGCGATTAACCCCTTCCCGTATTATTTAATACATCACACATCAAGTGATTTCACTAGCCTGCTGAGCGTTCTAGCGACCTATGTTAATCAATTACCCACTCGATGTTGTACGGGAAAGGGTTCAAAGAAATGTGTCTAGTTTAAGTCAACCAAATCTTGATCGTAACACCCTTCAGCACCGGCATTTATATCACGATATTTTCAACCTATTATTACAGCAAAAAAATGATATTTTCATTGAGGACTAACTTTATAATGCTGAGACTAAATGACTAACGTTTCTATGAACAACACCCGGTAGCAATAACACAGTAGTCGTTCGCTAACAGAGCGAGAAAAGCAGCTCAGCCATTGACATTCATTTGCTAATTGAACCGGCATGTAAAACGTCAAATAAAATCGAGGGGAAATTAATGAATTGTTTGATTCACGATGACGGCATTGAGCTTTGTAGTCCGAATTTGAGAAGCGAAATGACAATAATCAATTTTCAAGAAGAATGAACACACTTTCAAAATGAGAATTATGAATGAAATTTACTTTTCCCAATCAAATTCGTATTCCCTGTAAATGGGAATTACTTTTTTCTGCAAGTGGTGAAAACATCCTCTACGCAAATTTGTCTTAGGATGACTTCTTATTATGATAATTAATGATAAGTTTTAGTAAAACTAACAGAAAATAGATTAGGGTCAGGACAAAGTGCAAGAAGTTTCCACGGTTTGAAAGTTTTACATAGAGTGCGACATCAGGTATGAAATATAATTCGGGGAAATTTTTTTTTTTTGTATTTTAATCAGTGTTTCGGTCATGCGAAAATAATATCAATTTTTAAAACATCTCAAATTTCCTTCAGTACCCCTCACAGAAAAAAAAAACATTGAATATGATGTCAATCATTTACACATTGTTGCTTTTCAACTCTGCTCCCAGCTAACGTTCAACGTTTTTCCAGCTAAAAAGCAGGTCCAGTTAGCGAACGACCACTGTATTATACCAAATTTGATTGGGTTGGAGAATAACTTCATAGCTTTTTTATATTTCTTTTATTTTACAACGATTTATTTGCTGTTTGGCAAACCCCTTCTGAATTCAATGAAGAATGTCTCAAATCACTTTTTAAGGAGAGCGGTCCTCAAACCAGTTGTGAATTGGCGGTACAAATGAACTGCGGCGAATATATAATTGATTAACTTATTGATATAATTATTTTTTTTGTTTGAACAAATACTTCGCTACGAACTCATTCCCCAATCAAATACTTAGATTCTACATAAGGCCTTTTACAAAAATTCTTCTACACCCTACCGTGCGGCGGTACAACAGTTGGTCGAAACTTTAGCCATGGGCGATGAGAAGATGTATGTCGGCATTTTCTTCAGCTTATGGCCTTGGTGATTAGTTGCTTCTCCGTTTCGACCACGAACTTATTAAAATAAAGGGTGTGTCACATCAAATTGCATCACGGAAAAAACGCTGTAGGAATTTAATTTATAGGAATTATATCTTCAGCTTTCGCTTATAATCAGATAAGAGTGTATAGATCACGTTGGCCATGCTTCACTGTCAATTTTTCGTAAATTTGGAAAAATGTCGTCGAACGAAAAAGAGCGTAGTGAATTAATCCTGTGCACTCATTTCGAGAATCCGGAGTTGTCACATCGGGACATCGGTAAGATGCTGGGAATCGTCCAATCCACGGTCAGCAGAGTACTAAAACGAGTACTTCAAGAAACTAACCATCGACCGGAAGGTGAAGAACGGCAAAAATGGATGCTCCGTCAGTGAAAAAAATCACAAGCGCGTAGTTAAGCAGTTTAGACGTGATCCGAGAAGTTCGGTCCGGGATGTCGCCAATAAGCTGAATTTGTCAAGTTCATTCGTCCAGCGGACCAAGCAGCGGGAGGGCCTGCGTACATACAAGGTTCAGAAGGCTCCTAACCGCGACGAAAGGCAAAACATGGTGAGGAAGACGCGAGCCCGGAAGCTGTACACCGAAATGCTGACGAAGCCGCATTGCCTGGTAATGGACGACGAAACCTACGTCAAAGCGGAATTTCGTCAGCTGCCGGGCCTGTTGTTCTTCTCCGCAGAGGACAAATTCAGCGTTCCGGAGGAGATTCGCAAGCAGAAACTATCCAAGTTTGCCAAAAAGTACATGGTGTGGCAAGCGATCTGCTCTTGCGGAAAGCGGAGCGCCCCCTTCGTGATGACCGGCACGGTAAACGGGCAGGTTTACCTTAAGGAGTGCCTACAGAAGCGCTTACTACCACTATTGAAGCAGCACGAGGGCCCGACTATCTTCTGGCCGGATCTCGCTTCGTGCCACTATTCAAAGGACGTGTTGGAGTGGTACGAAGCCAACGGGGTC
This sequence comes from Toxorhynchites rutilus septentrionalis, assembly GCF_029784135.1. Lineage (NCBI taxonomy): Eukaryota > Metazoa > Arthropoda > Insecta > Diptera > Culicidae > Toxorhynchites > Toxorhynchites rutilus. Next base: position 70,674,757 of record NC_073746.1, on the reverse strand, counting down.
ACCTTTGTGCCAAAGGAAATGAACCCGCCCAACGCGCCGGAGCTTCGCCCAATAGAGAAATATTGGGCGATTATGAAGCAGGCCCTCCGGAAGAACCCAAAAATTGTCAAATCGGAGGCGGACTTCAAGAGAAAATGGATTTCTGTTAAAAAAAAAACTACAACCTGATGTTGTACAGAACCTTACGGAAGGGGTAAAGAGGAAGGTGCGAGCATACGGGCTTGGACTCGAAGTATGAATAAAAAGAAAATGCCAAAAGTTGTTTAATAGTTTTCATTTTACTGTTTAAAATTTTCAAAAGTATCGGTCTACTGGGCGAATTTCTACAGCGTTTTTTCCGTGATGCAATTTGATGTGACACACCCTTTAGATCCTCCGTTTAAGGTTCGCCAAAAAAAATCTATCTGTCGCAACTGGGGGATGTTCGGAGGGTTGGCGGTCTTCGGTAAAATCTTTAGGTTTAGGACAAGTCCGGCCAAAAGATCACATCCTCTTTCGCTTTCGCATGGTCAGCCACAGAAACTCCTTCTTTGGGAACATGGTGTAGGAGATATGTTTGAAGTCAGCGCTTCGCCGGAAAGATGTTTTTCACCAACCTTTCCAGCCGTTCGTTTGGAGATCTTCTGCGGCTCAGACACGATCGGCCTCGACTGACGTATCCGCATAAAAATGTCCATTTTCACCGTTTGGCCTATTGCTCCGACCTCCCAGCCCAAGAAGCGATGAAGCCATATTGCTCTCGCTCTTCCTCTTGGGATTTTGCAGTACTTTACGGTCGCACAGCACTGTCGGGTGACCGGAACCAGGGTTCAGTTCGACCCTCTCGCCTTTCTCCAGATGGACCGTAAATGTCGGTTCGGTTATAACCGTTATACGAAGTGCCTTTTTTGTTCAGTCTGTCTAAGTTTGAAGACTCCTGCCTTTACCTGGTTGGTAAAATACAGTCTATCGCAAAATTGAGTGTACAAATGCTACTTGACGATACTTTCCATTTATTTGGTATAAAATATTTTGATGCATATTAATTACTCACACATTTAACTAGCTGTACGCGCAATAAAATTCCGCGAAAAGTTTTCTGCTAATTGTTTATTCCTAAGAATTGAAAAAATCTCTATTCTAGGCATCGCAAAATTGAGTGTACACCTTGAATTTCGCCGAACAAATTAACCTCGTAAGTAAGATCTTTGCGAATTAGCGTACTTTTTTTCGTCAGTGATTGGTGTCAAATTAACTCTAAAACAAACATTCTTTAATTGACTACCGAAGTAGACGACATCATTGGAAGACCTGTCAGCACAGATACTGTCCGGAGGGCAGCATACTGGAACAATCTGAGAGGTCTTGTTGGCCGTGAAAAGACTTTAATCTCAAAGGCGAATATGAAAAAACCACTACAGTTTGCTAAGGCATATGTAAACTGACCCAAGGAATTCTGGAACAAGGTCCTTCATAAGGATGAGGTGAAAACCAATCTCTTTGAATCGGATGAAGGACAGATAGTGTGAATGAAACCAGGATTGGTGCTTCAGATTCAGCATTTGATTCCCACAGTAAAACACGGCAGCGGCAGTCAGATGATGTATGATACGATGACGGCTTCTGGAACTGGAACCATGAAGTTTAGCGATTCAGTGATGAACATCCTGAAAGGTAACCTTCAGTGTCTCATGCAGAAATTGGCTCTCCCTCGTGATCACTACTTTCAACAGAATGATGACCCGAAGCAAACTGACCTCATCATGCGGGAATACCAGCTCTATAATGTCCCAATCAACTCAAAACACCTCCGAAATCACCGGACTTCAACACTATTGAGTATCTTTGGTGGGAAATCAAGAACCATCTGAAGAATAAAAATCCAGGGAGCAAAGCGAAACTTGAAACGACGATTACGGAGATCTTGGAGGCACTTCCGTCTACAGTGACCAGAAATCTCGCCTCGTCGCTTGCAGGAAGTACTGGGGGGCCATACCAAATACAAGAGGGTTAATTTTTGTTATCTGTTAACATTTATATATTGATTTCAATTTTGTTTTAAGAAAAACTTAAACTGTACACTCAATTTTGCAACGTCTGAATCGAAGATTTTTTTATTGTTTTTCAAACATGAAGTAGAAATGTGACCATTTTAATTTTTTTCTTATCAATACATGAGAGTGAAAAGGAGCTTTTAATTATTTACTTTTTAACCCCGAAAAACTCAAAAATAACAAACCTACACGGGGTGTATACTTAATTTTGCGATTGATTATATATTAGTATATTAGATCAGGGATGTCAGGTTTGAAGACATGTCTTCATTTTGAAGACATTTGATTTACTGTGAAGACATTTGATTTTGCGAAGACATTATGAAATATTGGGTTGGGGAAAAAGAAATGTCGTATATTGTCAATATATGGCAACACTTAAACATATCTTGTGTTGTACTTATCGCATCGGGTCATACTATACGGCTATTTAAAGATGACAATCTGTGCTACAAGTGACGTTTTGACAGTGTCATGATTATCCTATTCAGTCTTAAGTTATAGCGCGTCAAAGATAGAGTCCACCAAGCAAGAAATTGGATTCCAAAAAAAAGTTGGATGTATGGGTGCCACACGAGTTGACGCAAAAAAATCTTTTAGACCGAATCAACGCCTGCGATGCACTGCTGAAACGAAACGAACTCGACCAATTTTTGAAGAAGATGGTGACTGGTGATGAAAAGTGGATCACGTACGACAACCTAAAGCGAAAAAAGTCGTGGTCGAAGCACGGTGAGCCGACCCAAACCATCGCCAAGCCCGGATTGACGGCCAGGAAGGTTTTGCTGTGTGTTTGATGGGATTGGAAGGGAATCATCCACTATGAGCTGGCCAAACCCTCAACTCGGTTCTCTACTGTGAGCAGCTTGACCGTTTGAAGCAGGCGATTAACCAGAAGCGGCCAGAAATGATCAATAGGAATGGTGTTGTTTTCCACCAGAACAACACTCGGCCTCACACATTTTTGATGACAGGCCAGAAGCTACGGGAGCTCGGATGGGATGTCCTATTGCACCTACCGTATAGTCCGGACCTGGCGCCAAGTGATTATCATCTCTTCCGGTCCATGCAAAACACTCTTGGTAATACTAAGTTGGCCTCAAAAGAGGCTTGCGAGGAGGGGAGCTTCTGTCAATTATTTTTTATAAGGGGGGGATAATGAAGTTGCTTTCTAAATGGCAACAAGTTTGCGAACAAAACGGCGCATATTTGACTTAAATTGGATAATTTTAAGTATGTTAAATAAAGCGTCAAATTTCGATCAGAAATACGACATTTCTTTTTCCCCAACCCTATATGTGAAGACATTTCAGTATGATAGCGTACGTGGGTTTTGAGGGATATTATTTCCATGAAAATCTATCTGTTGCCCGAAAATACCGTCAAAATAAGTAGGGTTCTTGTCTAAGTGTCAAGCTTTTTCTTAGCAGTGTCACTTGTTTACTTTTGTTCTTAGTAATCAACGGAGACGTTTGTCTCTGGGTGATTCGTGTGCTTTTTTTAAACTTTTCAAAGCAGAAAATACACAAACATATAGAATGAATTCAACAACAAAGCGACTTTTGCTTCAAATTTTGTAGAACTTCAAAATCGTATTCCATAGCTTTTTTCATCGCCCATAATTTGGGTCCCAAACTCGATGTTTACAAAAATGTCCAATTAGAAGTGAAGATGTACCATTATCGACACAGTGCATTCATAAAAACGCATCCGAGAGGAAACGATGGAAACTTACGCGAGTATTTTCACTCGTATTCGGACAGGCTTTCACTGAACAACGCATTTTCTTTCACACTGGCCACTTTCTTGAGTAAAATTCTACTTCGGACACAAACGTAAAAAAATCTCAACGTGATATGCAATTTTAAGACTTTTGGCATCAATTTTCTTTAAAAACCCCGATTTCCGCTGATATTTCGATTTTCAAAAAACACAAATTTTAACGTGTGCGACACCAGTAAATGAAGTCTGAATGAGCTAATATTTTGCATAGAGTATATTTTTGTGCAAATCAACATTTCGTAGCAAGTTCCGAATGAAAAATCGAGATAACTATTTTTATTGGCACCCTAAACCATACTTTTCTTTTCGCATGCCGAAGAAAAACTAAGTTCCAGAGTGTCGATTTTAAAACAATTTTTTTTTTCGAGATGACATTAGATTTCGACGTTTCATGCCATTTTAAGACATTTGGATTTAAATTTTTTTTTTCGAAAACCCCGATTTCCTTTACTCCTCCCTTGGGTGATTTTTCGATTTTCAAAAAACTTAAACTTTGACCGCTTTGCGCCACTCTCCCTTAAGTTCGATTGACCTGAAATTTGGCATAGGGTGATTTTCGATGTGGTGAACATTTTGTATAGGGTAACTTTTTGAAATTTTAAGGTCGATTTATTCCCATACATTCATTGGCACCCTAATATGTTATAAACCTAGCTTTAACCGTAAAAGACTTACCTTTCAACCTTTCAATACTCTTAGGCTAAGGTTACTTTGGATAGGAGTACGCACGAAAATTTGATTGTACGAATAGAAACAAACAATTTTGTTCGATAGAAGCTGACGAATACGAACGAAGCAAGGGGGAAGCAATGTAACCACACAAATACAACTCAATGTGGTTGTTTAGCTTCACTATTGCATACAATTCGTACGACCACTTTTCTGCATCCAGTGTCACCGCCGCCTTATTGCCACAGTTCCAATCATTTTAACATCACAATTTTGCCCTTATCCATCAACACTCTCACCCTGCAAAAATTCAGAACAAGGCGCCTCTATATATACCAGGTGAAACAATCATATGAAATGCACTTTCAGCCATATTGGAATTGCTGTCGGTATTGTTTACAAACAGTTGCCGGCGGCTCTCTACAAACTGCCACGGCGCTTATTCGAACGATGCCTACTATGTTCGGCTTTTGCGAATTTATGTGGAAAAGAAGGGATGATTTTGTAGAATTTCATTCTCATCCACTACTCTCGCATGTGAAAATGTGAAAATGGCGTATCCTAGCAATAACAAAACAAACAACCCCCGCTCCACAAACCGTAATCCCCTTCTTATTGAAGTGATGATGTTGCTTCACCTGTTATACATTGATATAAGTGCCTTGATTCAGAATAGGTATAACCTGGTATAACCAAGGCGCGTAGAAGTATATCCTAAGGTGGGCCAACTTGCTAAAACCACTCTTCAGCCATCTTGGAAGTCTACTGTGTTTTGTTTGTAAACAAAACACAATACGCTTGTGCCCAAGCTCGCTCGTGATCAGTCTGTCTCTTTCACGCTTCAAGGAAATAATTCCCCTTCTGCTTTCTTCCGTACTGTTTTCATATACCGCTCCCCTAACCAACTTAGTGACGAAACGGCCTCAGCTAGTACCATAGACCCGTCTTGGGTATAACCAAAACAATTCCATACACAAAAAAAACGGGTGGGTAATGTCGGGGACATAACCGGAGAGACGTAGGACTACACCAAGGGGTGTCAATTATTCGAATATCATGGAGCACAGATCCCAGAATTATCAACTTTTCATGTACGAAATTACAGAAAAAATCAAAGGATAAAAGAAAACCTCAGCACTCAGCAAACACTCAAACGTTTAGATTCAAATACGAAATAATCAAAATTTGTCGTGCAAATGTCGTGCGGTGCAAATGTTGCAGGGGTTATTGTTCAGCCGGCAACGTACACATACTTGATGGCAAGCATATCGTAATAAGAATTTACTGTCTGGTATCGTGATATAGTTGGGCTTTGCACTCCTCATGAATAACTATGTTCTACTAGTCAGGTCCTTCATTTGATACCCATATTGATGGGGTTTAGAGAAAATATGTAATCCGCCATTTTGTGGTGGCGGCCATTTTGGATTTGCGTTTTTCATAAATAACTGTGTTCTACTAGTCAATCCTTTTCATTTGATACCCATATTGATGGGGCTTTGAAAAAAATTGTAATCCGCCGGATTTTCAAGATCATGAAATATGCCGTTTTATAATGACTGCAGAGATAAAGGTGTGTTCCAAATTTCAGATCAACCGGTCAACAGGAAAGGAGTCAAATTTCAATTAATGTGGTACAGCGCCATAGACAAACATGTTACATACAAACATACAAATATGTCACAGCTAAATAAAACCGTTTAAAAAATCTAGCATTCTATCAAATCGATCGCGATTAGCCACTCACTCGGCGCGACGCTTCCACCGCTTTTAAGATACTTCGATAGGCTCTCCTGCTCCACATTCCATTGAAACTCCTGTCTCTCACTCTTGCGGTATCGCTCCGCATACATCCCCGGCAATTGCAGCAATCTCTTATGCTGAAAATCAATTTCAAGATAGTGTCTTTCCTGCTTGGCGTCTGATGATAGAATGTGGCCAAGCTCCACCATCGCTCACTTTAGATAGCCATATAGTTAACGTTGTAGCAACCGTCTACATTTATTTATAATCTCTTTTTTGTCTCCCTTCTTCACCTTGTCCATACGTTTCGCTCGTACCCGTGGTTGCTTGTAATGAATAGCGGTTTGCTGCGGGAGCGCAGACAAAATATATGGGAAAGTAGGGAATTATTTCTTCCAATTTGTCATCAATTTGAACTTTATATGAGCTGAAAAACCGTAATGTGTAGCATATAAACAATTGCTGAGGATATTTCCTCCAATATGTGTATTTGGAAACAAAATACATTCATTAATTGAGGAGGTATTAGCGTTCAAAAACAGAACACTTTTTCACACCGAAATATTGAAATGGGTCCCTATATTGAAAGGTTAGACGTAGCCCAACGTCAAAAGCAAAAAAAATGCAAAATATTGTTTACACACACTGCAGATAAAATCCAAGATGGTTGAAAGGTCTTTCTCATAAGTCCGTATACCGTATAATATACCGTATTGTGTTTATCGTGGGTGTAACCAAGGTGCCTATATATATACATTGATATAAGCACCTTGGGTGTAACAGTGCCTTAACATCTATCTCAACAAAACAATAATTTCCCACATGATCTGGCCTCCCTGAATAATTTGTTTTTTTTTTGTGCAATCTGTCAAAACCATTTCGTTCTTCTCTGTGGTTGGCAAAAAAAGAGTGTCGGAGAACGTGCTGACGTGAAAGTCGTGTGCTAGCATAGTAAAAGTGCGATTTGCTGGTATTTCTGTGAAGAGCGGTTAGTGCACTGTTCTTAAATGCACCAATCGTTTCTCTTTATAATTAGTAGAATAGCATCCCCCCGAATAGGCGTTCGGTTAAAATCCCGATTTATCTCCAGCCCGGCAAATTACGGCAGCACATTTCCTGTGTCTGCAGCAGAAGAGCCAACAACAGCGTGCAGAAGAGGAAAATTTCATCATCTTTACGAGCCGAATCGATATTGGAGTGTAGCAGCATTTAGCCAGCAGGCGACATCGACGAAGAAGCCTTTCATTTGGGGAACCAACAAGAAGCACCGTGATATTCAGCTGAAGCTTCAATTGTTGGAAAACTTCGCAATGGATCCCAAGATCGAGGAAATCTTAGCCCCACTGCGGAAAGAAGTTAAAGAACAGGTATAATTTGGTATTTAAATTTGATAAATCGATCACTCGCTAAATCCATTCGCATCGCAGGGTGACCTTGTTCGGAAGCTGAAAGGTGAAGGTGCTCCGGAGATCGACATCAAAAAAGCGGTGAATGAGTTGAAGGCTCGAAAAAAAATCTTGGAAGACAAGGAGCTAAGTTTGGCACCATCGGTAGCGAGCTTCGATCGGGCGCGGATGGAAGATTTGTTGAAACGGAGGTTCTTTTACGACCAGAGCTTCGCTATATACGGAGGTATTACAGGTCAATATGATTTTGGCCCGATGGGATGTGCGCTCAAGTCTAACATGATCAACGCATGGCGACAATTCTTCGTGTTGGAAGAACAAATGCTGGAAGTCGATTGCTCCATTCTGACCCCAGAACCGGTGTTGAAAGCATCCGGACACGTTGATCGATTTGCGGATTTGATGGTTAAAGATACGAAAAATGGAGAATGCTTCCGATTGGATCATTTGATCAAAAATCACCTCGAAAAGCTATCGGCCGCTAAGGATGCCACAGCGGCACTGAAAGACGAATGCACGGATATTGTAATCAAGCTGGACGGAATGAATAAGGACGAAATGGCAGCGATTTTGCGGAAGTTCAACATGAAAAGTCCAATCACCGGAAACGATTTGACCGAACCGATCGAGTTCAACCTGATGTTTGGCACCCAAATTGGTCCCACTGGGTTAGTGAAGGGATTCCTGCGACCAGAAACAGCACAGGGAATTTTCGTTAACTTCAAGCGACTGCTAGAGTTCAACCAGGGTAAACTTCCTTTCGCTGCTGCCCAAATTGGTAACTCATTCCGTAACGAAATTTCTCCCCGATCTGGACTGATTCGTGTTCGAGAATTCACTATGTGTGAAATTGAGCACTTCTGTGATCCACAACTGAAGGACCATCCCAAATTTAAGAACGTAGAAGATGTTGTAATGACTCTGTACTCCGCGTGTAATCAAATGGATGGCAAAAGTGCACAGCAGATCAAGATTGGAGAAGCAGTCGGAAGTGGTCTCGTTGCGAACCAAACTCTCGGATACTTCATGGCCCGCATTCAACAGTTTATGTTGAAGATTGGAATCCTGCCCGAACGACTTCGTTTCCGTCAGCATATGAGCAATGAGATGGCACACTATGCGTGCGATTGTTGGGATGCCGAGTGTCTGACTAGTTACGGTTGGATCGAGTGCGTTGGATGCGCCGATCGATCGGCGTACGATCTTACCCAGCACACAAATGCAACTGGTGTGAAGCTCGTGGCTGAAAAGAAACTCCCGGCTCCGAAAACTATCGAAGTGACAGAGGTGGTTCCGAATAAGGCCGCCATCGGAAAGGTTTTCAAGAAGGATGCGAAAAACATAACCGAGCAGCTGGCTAAGTTAAGCCTCTCGGATGTGGAAACGATTGGCAAGAACCTGGCCGAGAAAGGAGAGCATGCGTTGGAGATCAACGGTTCGGAAGTGACTCTTAAGAGCGACATGATTGCTGTCAAAACAAGCTCCAAGACTGTCCACGTTGAAGAAATCACACCAAGCGTTATCGAGCCCTCGTTCGGTATTGGCCGTATCATGTACTCACTGTTGGAGCATAGTTTTCGAATGCGCGAAGGTGACGAACAACGAAGCTACTTCTCGCTACCCCCGGTTGTGGCTCCACTCAAGTGCTCCGTACTGCCACTCAGTAACAACATTGAATTTGTGCCGTTCGTTAAGAAGATTTGTAAGTTTGCACATTTGGTTAGATCGATTATTTTAATAAATTTTTATCTTTTGTTTAGCATCTGCATTAACTAGCGTTGATATTTCCCACAAAGTGGATGACTCGAGCGGTTCAATTGGTCGGCGTTATGCCCGCACAGATGAAATTGCTATCCCGTATGGTATCACAATCGATTTTGACACCCTCAAGGAACCACACAGTGTGACGCTGCGAGAACGCGACTCTATGAAACAAATTCGAATTGGAGTATGTTATTTGCCCCCTATAAATGTTTTTGTTTCGTTTTAATTCTATTTTTTCCAGCTGGAAGAGGTCGCAGAAGTAGTTCGAGACTTGGCCACCGGGCGACACAACTGGGCGAATGTGGAAGTGAAATATCCCAAATTCGAGCAGCAGGAAACCAGTTCGAAATGAACATCTGTTTTGTGATGTTAATCCCAAAAACATGCAGCATTTTTAGCTACTTACTTTTATGCGTTTGAATACCGTAAATTTGTAAATGCACACTAATTATGATTAAAGTTTACTAATTTGCTTACAACTGTATTTTATTGAAGCATACATAAAAAACAACGAAAACTCGAGTTATATTAGATGAAGCTAGACGAGACAAATGCAAATCATATAAAACAGGTACGCAAAATAAAAAAAAAACTTCCCATACCGGGAATCGAACCCGGGCCTTCCGGGTGAGAGCCGGATATCCTAACCACTAGACAATATGGGACTTGAGCAATGGAGCTCTCATAATGCTATAAAAAGTATACTCTTACTCGATTCAATAAACAACAGTACCATAGGTACAAAAAGTAACAGGAAAATTGTGTCTGAGACACGATCGCATAGTTGCCGTAGAATTACGTTAGACTTTGATGTTAGGATGTAGATATGTTTGGAAATTACATTATTAAACTCTGATTATCACCCTTATTCTTGTGTTTACGGACGTATCTGATTCAAAATTGTGTTTGTCAAAAATCGACTCTCTGAGACTTGTTTTTTTTTGGGATACGGGTTAAAACATATGGTTTAGGGTGCCAGTGAAAATAGTTATCTCGATTTTTCATACTGGACTTTCTGCGAATTGTTATTTGCACGATAAAATATCCAATGCAAAATATAAACTCAATCGGACTTGATTTACTAATGTCGCAGACGTCAAAATTTGGTTTTTGACGTAGAACTAAGTCTTGCATTAAATTAAATTAAATTTTGTGGTGAAGCTCCGGTCTTAATAACTCTCCACATGATGGTTGTTGCCATCCGTCTAAGATAGTTACCATTTTCCACTATATTATTTCCCAGGCTCCCGCAACTTGTGGGCCCTCGCTCAATTTATGTACTAGCGTTTCCTCGGGTGCGTGACAATGGAAGCAGTTCGCTTCATCTGCCCGAGGTGTCGTGTGCATCAGTTTTCGGTGCTGTGATTTTTCGTTGATCACTGAATAAAGTCCACTACGCTGCTCTGAGGGGATCTGCTTACATGCAATGTTGCGTCTAATGCGACGCCAGTCGAGCATTGGATGCCTGCGCTTTATTCTCGGTTGTTCGGTTTGCTCAATGTAGTAGTTTAAAATTTAACTGGACGGATTTTGTTGAATCGTAATTGAGAGTGTCGATACTTGCTGACGGATTTGTCTCAGACATGGGAAATCTGCGGAAGAAGGTATTGCGTGGATGAAAACTAAACTATAAAACGGCATGAATTTCATTTTTTGTAGATGCCGATTAATCAGCAGCGCATTAAATTTGAGCGCTGGTAGTTGTAATTTTAATCATCGATATTGGATCGCCCTGGCGGACCGATCTCTCGATGGAAAAACTTTGCTAGATGACCGTTTATCAGCAACCGAGAGATAGAACCTTCGGCAATACGCTGTAGCAAACCAACGAAACTGTGATTTATGCCGAGTAATCGCATCGTACGATGGAGAAATGTATACGAGACCCGATCGAACGCGCAGTCTAGATCAAACGAGATGAGCTTCCCTCTTCTCTTTTTCGTGATCAATGCTGCTATCCTGTATTTAATAGCGAGAGTAGCTTGGTATATATTGCGATCGTGATTGCAGCACCTTTGCGCTTCGTTCGGAAGCCGATGGGTTTGAAGCACATGTCCTAATCGAGCTTTCATGATTCTACTGAGTATTTTGAAATCGACGTTTAGAAGCGAGATCAGATGGACAGTTCGCTCAATGTCGTCATTGCTGTTTTCTCTGACTGCACGATGATGCCGTTCGTAAACTCAAAGGGTAAATGTGCCCCTGAAACATTCGTACACGTGTTGTTCAATTGATTCGGATCTTTGTACCATTTCGTCTCTCTCATTTCGCATATTCGTTATCATCGTTTTTTTTACGCCTTCCTCCCAGCTGGAATGTGGAAATGCTTTATCCGGCTACCAATGTATCGTATGTTAAAACAATGAAGGGGATAACGAAAAGAGAATATTTGCGACGTAAACTCCACCTTTGCGCAGTAAATACGTTATCACTAGCGTATAAATATTGCATATCTTCTGAGGAAAATTTTCATATTTGAAAGAACGCATGAAAGTCTTTCTTGTTAGAGTGTGAGTGGATGAGCATACAGGGATACACATATCAGAGAATTTTTGACATGGGACTACGTTTAACAGGAATATATGGGGAGATAAAATGAAAACCTAAACATAGAACATGTAGGAAAATATGAAAGATTTCGGATGCTTATATCTCGAGCATTTCTTAATAGATCTTAGAGATGTTTGCACCACTTAATAGGAAAAGTTTCTACGCATCTATTACAATGAATAAAATGTTATTTTTATGAGATAAACAATTAAATAATTGTGAAGTATCAAGCGTTATCTAAACGCCCTAAATGCCACGTTTTGATTGGCCCGATTTTTGCTCTTCAAATTGTGCCGCCCAAAAGGAGCAACCGGAGTAATAGCGAAATACGGTCTCCCCAACACAGACATCAAAACCAAGGAGCCTGGGAAATCGGGTTTGCAAATATATTCTAGCTACGAGAACTTTTATACTCGCATGCAATAGCGTAACGTAACCTCCAATAAAATCTTGTTATCAATTCTTCGTTTTCGTTTCCTACCGAAAAATCAAATTTACCGAACCAGAAAACATGTTTATTATAATGCAGTAATCGTTCGCTAACTGGTCCTTGGACGAGTTAAAAAGCAGAATTTCGTAAACAATCGACGCCATATTCAAATAGAAGATTTGCTGTGAGGGGCACTCGAATGAAATTTGCAATGTTATGAAAATTGACATTTTTTTTGCATGACAAAAACATTGATTAAATTACAGAAGAATAATTTCATCAAATTATATTTCATACCTCTTGTCGCACTCAATGCAAAACTTCCATTGGAATCCTTTTGTTTATCCAATTTCATGATCAACGCGAATCAAACAATTCATTGAAGATCCCCTCGATTTTATTTGACGTCGATAACTGGTCTTCTCTTTTCGCCCAGTTAGTGAATGTTTACTGTATTAGATGAAGGAACAAGAAATTACAAAACAAAGTCAATAAAGTTAGCACATTCACTTTCAGTTGACAACAAATCCAACCCAGTAATTTGAGCTTTGATGAAACAGAAACGCAAACAGTGACCGCTTCAAACTCACTATAAGATCTGGAAGCAGTTCTTGGAAGTCGCCCCTCAGACTGTTACTGTAACTAACACAAAGCAGTCTATATGACTAACACCGTCCAGGTTAATTTCAGCGGTTTTCAAATTTCTATGGAATCTGGTATATTTAGCAAAAGCTCGGTTCCTGAAATTTCGCCGTAGTTTGTCAATGTTTTGAGCTTGAATCGATTAAAACTAGCTACTTCTTTATATGATTTCGAGCGCTCTTTTAATTCCCAATGAAAATAGCCAATGTACTCCAACAATTTCTCCTCCATTCTTAGCTCAGGTCCAGTAGGTAGCTTGTACTTACCTGTTTACCTTATGAGAAATTTTCCTCTCAGTAGCGCATTCATAATCGTCGAATTTTAATAAAGCCTTACTAATGCCAACTAGACTGTTCCTTTCACCAGCAAGGAAAATTACCATTTAATCTGGTCACTATGATACCCAGATATAATATTTCGATTTGCAAATATTTCTGCGCTGGATCTGTTTCACGTCGTACATCGCATCTGAAGGACAAATAACACAGAATTATGACCAGCTCGTAAGAGCGACAATGCACTTGTTCTAGTATTTGAGCCCCACAGAACTTTATTGACAGAATTGAACAGAATTGGTTTCACAATTCAGGTTCAATTCAAAATGTTTTAATATAATATACTCATAATGATCGGGGTGTCACCCCTCTAAGGATAACACCCGGGGCTGACCGCCCCCCCCCCCATACACTACGCCTCTGCTCGCATACCATTGTGCAGACCGGAATATGTTTCCCTAATAAAGTTATAATAGTTTCACATGCTAGTTATGGGTATTTTTGTTCCCAGGGGAATGTGTTTCTCTAACACAAACTTCAAAAACATGTGTATCTTTGTAATCGCTTTTTTTGTGCAGGTCGGAATGTTTTCCTAACACATACTTCTAAACTGAGGAGCCTTGAAAAATCGTCATTTCAAGTATTGGAAGCGAATGAACTTTCATGTTTAAAGCCTCTATAAAAAGTAGAAGTTGAACATGTTGATTTCATCAAATCAAGCAAATTCACGATTCAAGAAGTACGTATACTTTTTTTTTTTATCCAAAATATATATTTTATTAAGGGGGTATTCTAGTCTAGAAATCTGAAAAAATCGAAATTTTTTTTTTTACCATATTTCTGTAGTTTTGGCATTCAAGAATATACTCTAGAAAGGACTTATCGAAAATCCTATTATTTACCTAGTTAGAGCCATCTTAGTGATGTGGTATCTAACCTGTTACGGCCATCACAATGAACTTCAAACGCGTTTCTCTCGGAACTAGTTTTTTTCTAACTGGCGTACACGATATCTCAAGTTCTACTGAACCGATTTATGTCAAATTTATATGAAAATAATCTGCATACATCTCTCTATCGCATGAACCAATAAAAAATTATAACTTTTTAATTTTACTATTTTTAAAAAATCGGTAAACGCAAAAAAAAACGTTTTAAACAGCATTTTTGTTTTCAAACGGCCGCCATTTTGTTAAAACCCATGTTTTTGACTTGTCCGAGGTTCATGCCATAGCGACATCTTTACTGATTCAGAATCTGTTCGATTTTTTTGTTTCAGATAACCAGAAGGACTGGAATCGTGTACGCCATGGCACAACTTTTTTTTGAACACCCTCACTTCACCAGCATGTAATTATTCTAATTATGAATATTTTTTTTTCCGTCCTATTTTTGTTTTATTGTTGAAAGATAGATAAACGAATAATGATATAATGGATAGTAAAAATATTCTTTGTTTTATTTTTACGGAGTTCGAAAAAACGTCCGAAATTCGTGTCTCTACACTAGAATACCCCCTTAAGGCTCATATGGCGTCAGCCTAACGGGGCCGGGAGTTCAATATTTTGACAATGTTTGCTTAGACTATGTTAGTAATATGTAACCGATTACTCGCGGTTGACTCGAGGTTAGTATTACTAGTGTTCTCATAATTGGTATGTCGCAGTCTTCGATGCTCTGTACGTGTGCCCGACACGGGATACTTCCTATTGGGATGCAGCTGACCATTAATCAGCAACGCCCCCCTAGTCTGTACCCCATATCTAGCGTGGTGCGTCTTTCTCGCCTCGAGGAATCCAGGATAGAATGGTCACTAGCCGGCGCAATCATCAGCTCGTGTAGAGTTGTCATGAGCGGTACAACCTTTGGCTCTTGTTGAATGATCAGTGGACTGCACAACCTTCGGCCCGTGCTTCTGTAAAGAGTGTTACGTATACTTGAGATAGGCGATAACTTCAGAGGAAAATGTGGAATACAATGATCATTTCACAATTCTTTCGTTCACATATTTTCCTAGTCCTAGAGACCACACCAAACGTAAAAGGACGGTCATTAAATTTACTTGTAACGAAGAACAAAATCTATCACAATGCATGAATTGATCCTATCATTTGTTCAAACTCTTTACTTACAAAACAAATATGTTGAATTCAATTTAATTCGTATATTGCTTCAATACTTAATGAATACAAACAAATGATTACTAAGTCAACGGTAACCCAACATCAACCTTGCGATTTTATCATAGATATAACCCACCCATTTTTTCATATCAAATGTCTTAAAATGACATGAATAGATTCACTGTAATCTCTGATTGTTTGCTAAAAATCGACCTTTCAAACGAAGAAACGACGAAGTGCCAAAAAGCACCCGGTTTTCAGTTTCTCAATTAGAATTTTGTTTCAGTGCAATTAACTCATTACCAGCAATGATAATATCGATAAAGAAGGGTTTTCTTTCCAGATTAAGAACAAAGAGCACCTATCTCAAAAATAACTGTTATTTTTCATAAAACATGAAACAATTGTAGCTTTCACAGCATATGTGTGCAGTTGAATTATACCCATAATTAATCCCTAAATTCAAAACCAATAATAGTACGTTACCTTCACCCTGGAAACATCGCTTCTTCAAGCGTTCATCTCTCCGATCGTAAGTTCCGCTATGACCGCTTTCTGCACATCCGTTACACCTCCATAAATCTCTGTGATTCGTGCATCTCTATAATATCGCTCAGCAGGCATATTCTTTACATAACCCATCCCACCCAGTATCTGTTGACAATTGTGGGCGGCAAAAGTCGCCGTCTCACTTGCTATCCATTTTGCCATCGAACAAGCCTTAGTGGCCCTTCCATTTCTATCAATTTCGCAGGCTGCTTTGCGTACCAGCAATCTAGCGCTCTCTATTCGAACAGCCATTTCCGCTATCCTCATTCGAACCGGGGACAGTTCGAGAAGCGACTGACCAAAAGCTTTTCGCTGTTTGGCATATTGTACTGCTGTTTCCAGGGCGGCCTGTGCTATGCCTAGCGCTTGTGATGCAATACCTATTCGTGCTCGATCCAATTGCTCCATCGCTATCCGGAAACCACCACCAATCGGCCCAAGAACGTTCTTTACTGGAATGTGTACATTTTCCAGGTATAAACTGCAAGTGGAACTTGCACGAATACCTAGTTTATCTTCTGGATTTCCTACTTTTAATCCAGCTGCTTGATCAAAGTCTAATAGGAACGCAGTGATTCCTTTGTGCTTCAGTTCGGAATCTACAGTAGCGAAGACAATGCCACTTTTGGCCTCGGCTGCCGAGGTGACCCATGCCTTGGTGCCATTCAAAATCCAACAGTCGCCCTCTTTTACCGCCATGGTATCCAGGGCAGCCACATCGGATCCGGCATCGCTTTCGCTCAATGCAAAAACCCCGATCGTCTCGCGGGGATATTTGCCGAAGAATAATTCCTTCTGCTGTTTTGTGCCAAGCCGATTTAGCATATCAGCATATAGACAGTTGTGGATCGATACAATTGAACCGGTAGCCCCACATCCGCTGGACAGTTCCTCGACGACTAGCGACAGGGCCAACATGTTTAGATTAGATCCACCGTATTCAGTGTCAACAGTGACCCGCATCAAGCCGAGATCTGCAAGATTCTTCATTTGCTCCGCTGGAAATCGACTGTTCGCGTCCAGTGCGGCAGCAACAGGTTTCAGCTCCCGGTTTGCAAAATTACGGCATGTTTTTTGAATGTCTTGTAATTCCTGAGGTAGCTCACAAACACTAAACTGACGAATAAAATAACCCTGTACTTTACCTGAAAAAAAAATATTTAATTGAGTTCGTATTATTTTAAATTGGATGTTTACCTGAAAAAATTCTTCGAAACATTCTGCTACAAAATCAAATTTCGTACAAATTCGTTGTCAGTCTACCATGGTAATGAAAAATTATTCCGGTATGCAAATTCAAGAGGTCACGTATCCGAATCAATAACTTTGAACAGCAACAACCGTTTTGTTTACTTCATGCGTAGGAAACACAATAAAATTAAATTATGCAAAATGATGCGAAAAAGTTATTGAACATATTTTTCTCAGACCTATTTTTGTCCAAAGTACGTAGAAAAAGAAGGTAGTCTACTCCTTGCTTTATTCAAGTAGTTGTAGGCAAAGAAAAAAAACAAATTTAAACATTTTTAATTTTTTTTAAATTATAACACAAGAAATGTCTCAAAATGTGTTTCAAAATGATGAAATAGCAGTTCATTTAATTATGTTAAAATTTTAAACAGTAAAATTATCGCACCTGTACTATAAAAATAATGCAAACCAAATGTGTGGAGAGGTTATATCGAAGCAGTGTCGTTCTCGTTCCCGATCCAAAGAGCGAAGCATGGGATAGCTGAAAACATATCCGATAAGTTTATCTCATTCGAAATTACTCTGTTCTGGCATCGCGGGACATGGTACTTCAACATTTTGCTGAAGTAAGCAAAAACTGTTGAGTATGAAATCGATAAAAAATCACATAAAACCCTACTTGCAGTGAAAAAGCGATACACTATCGCGTTTAACGTTGGCTCGACTTGCGATTTCGTCACTATTTATGATTTTTAGAACTTTTAAAATCGAGAAATATTGAAAAAACTTCAGAGCTTCGAACAAATTGAGGATTTTATATTACTAACTTCGTTGTGTGTGTAACACATGCGCTCTCCGTATGTATACACAGGTAATATCACTTACCTTCTATTCTACGTACTTTGATTTTTGTCGTCTTTTGACGTTTCTACTAATTATGCCGGGTTTACAATCATCCACAATGAGCGCGTTTTTTTCTCTTCAATAACGATTTTTATTCGTCAACCATTCAGAGCAAAACGCGAAATCACCCATGACAATGCGAAAAAAGATAGAACTCTCCAAGCTTTGGCTGCGAAAATCGCGTTCCTTTGACAGGAGACACTACATACATCAGACAGGTGGAACAATATATGCTAGATGGGTGGAACGATATATCGAAATAAATTTTCAGCTCTATACATATCAAACGCTTCATCATGTTGTTAATATTCGATTGAATTTGTTAGTTTTTCAATTATTAATTAGAGGGAATTTTATACTTGCATTAACACTTCTAGCGATACGATTTTGTTTCGCCAATCTAGTATGATATTGTCCATAACAAATAATGGCAGTATAATTAGGGGGATGCAGGTTTGACGGACAGATTATGACAGATTATCGAGTGATATCGCGCACCATTGTGAAGAGCTGCACTGAAAAATATCGCGAGTAAGTATATCGCATGCGATTAAAAGCCTGCATTTTAAAGGAAGCATTAGTAAATATAACGATTTTTTATAATATTTGTTATTGACGTAGGACTACGTCTAAGCGGAAGATATAGGGGGTGAAATGAAAATCTAGGCACTGAACAAGTAGGAAAAAATGCAAGATTTGGAACGCTTATAACTCGAGCATTTCTCAATAGATCGCAAAGGTTTTTGCATCAATTGATAGGAAATATATCTACGCATCTATCATAACGAATAACATTTCATTTTTCTTGAGATAAATAATTGAATAATTGTGAAATATCAAGCATTGTCAAAATGCACTATGTGCCCATTTTTGATTGGTCCATTTTGTGCTCCTCAAATCGAACCGACCGAAACGGGCAACCAGAGCAGCAGCGAAATAGAATGAAACACGATTGGAAAGGAAAAAGAAAAAAATGAACGAAACATTGGTCGCAGTCTCACACATGCGTAATTCTCGAGCCAGCCAGTCAGCTTAAAAATCCTCGCTCCGCTGCCGTAACGATCATTCTCATTCAAACCGTACACCACATCGGTTCGCATCACAACACATCAACAAACCAACCCAAGCAGCCATGTCCGGACATGGTAAAGGAGGAAAAGTGAAGGGAAAGGCAAAATCCCGCTCGAACCGTGTTGATCTGGAGTTCCCCGCAAGGGTAGCTAGGCCGAGCGCGTTAGTACCAGTGCACCAGTCCACCTAGCCGGCGTAAAGCTGCTCGCGACGATAAGAAAACCCGCATTCGGAACAGAACACATTCGGTTCTGTGGACATCAAGACAACAGGCAGTTGCAGCGAGTGGCGAGTGGCAAACGCAATCGCAAAACGGCATCAGGTAACAGAAGAAAAAAGTTTGTTCTTTATACACACTGCTTTGGTGGCAAATCCAGAACAAGGCGGCATCGAGGGCGTTCGAAATGGTTTTTTTTTTCAAAACCACGAGTACTAAGTTTTCTAAATTGGAACCATTCCATAAAACAAGGCGCTTTTCAGGGCCATTAAACCTTCCAAAAAAGAGTTTAGGAGATACAGTTCAATGCTTTCTAAAACAATATCCAAAATAATAATAAAACACAAATTGATTTTTTCATAATTTGTTTGCCAGGATCTGATGAGTATGTGAATTTGGCAGTTGTTCTGAGCTTATTGATTTTCACCAATTCTTAAATTGCTTCTAGATTGAAAGTACAGTAATTTACACTTATCTCGACATTTAGCTAATTGGACGGACCAGTAATGCGACATATTTAGTTGAACATTTTTGTAAATATAGAGTTCGGGGTCCAAATTATGACCCCACATTGAAGGTCGACACTGTACCACTGTCATCGCAAATGTTCAAATACAGGTTAAAATTACCTCCAATCCGATACTGAGTGGTGGTAATGCGACGTGCCATTGAATGTAATTTACTGTAAAATATGTCACAAGCTGGATGGGAAGAAATTTTCCAACTGTGAAAGCTGTGGCGAGTGGCAAATGCAATCGCTAAACAGCAAGGTTTAGCCGAACAAGATGGGGATATCGAGTGATAACAAAACAATAAACTCTTTAGATTGAAGATAATTTTGTGATCCTGAAAAGGACCCTTTTTAGCCTGCATGTGAATCCAACGAGCGAACAAATCGTAATGAATGTATTTTTTTGCCATCGCTCCCTTTTAACGCTCATTCGTTCGTCTCGTTGGACTCGCCCCTCTGGCTGAGTCTGCCGATTTGTCTCTATCCTGTGAGTGTGTACCGCTAGAGTATAAAACACGCGGACCCCAAATAAATATCTTATTTTCTTTCAAACCGTAAACCCGTGTGGTTGTACGGCATCGGCATCGTGGACGTAACAAAGGAGGACAAGTTAAGGGAAAGGCAAAGTCTCACTCGAACCGTGCAAGTCTCCAGTTCCCTGTTGGTCGCATTCACTGATTGCTCCGCAAGGGTAACTAGGCCGAACGGATTGGTGCCGGAGCACCAGTATACCTAACAGCGATTATAGAGTTTCGGCCGTCGGAGTGCTCGAGTTGGCTTGCAAAGCTGCTCACGACAATCAGAATACCCGCATCAAGAACAGAGCAGCTTCGGTTCGGCGCTCATCAAGGCAACAATTAGTTTCAGTGAGTGGCAAAGTGTTTCTCCGGCACGTCGCATCAAATGTAATTTACTGAACAACATGTCACAAGCTGGATGGGAAGAAATATTCCAACTGTGAAAGCTGTGGCGAGTGGCAAACACAATAGATAAACAGGAAGGTTTAACCGAACAAGATGGGAATATCGAGTGATAAAAAAAACACAACACCAAAGGTTCTTTTCAGAACCATCAACATATTCATGAAGAGTAAACAGTAAACTAATCCATTTTTAAGGTAGATAGGTAGGTATTCACGTAGGAGAAGAAAATAAAACAATATATTTAAAATATATATATTTAACAAAAGCTGTCCCCTTTGTATAGTCCTACGTCACTCCGGTTATGTCCCCGACATTACCCACCCGTCTTTTATAATATTTAGCAATTATATCGACTATATTTTCCCGCCGAAAATGCACGTATTAAAATTATTTCCTTATTATACCTCCGTATTGCCTTATGACAACAATAAAAATGGTTAATTAAATGGTTAAATGGTTAAAATAAAAATTTAGATTTCTGTTTTCTATCCGTTTTCGAAAAGATGTTTGTTTGATAGGATGTGCGAGATTCTGTTTTTCTAAGTCTTCAAAACCAGGATCATCAATTGCTGCATGTCGCTTTGGCGATAGAACATTGGAAGCATTCGCTCGTTACTAGAGCTATTACTTGTTGTACGAGCTGGTTATAGCGGTGGCATGATTGTCCGATGAGTACTAGATTTCATATACAGTGATGTGAGCAATCTTAGATTATGAGCATGCTGAATATTGTTAACGAGTAGATGGAATTCAGATTATCTAGGCATGCTTTCATATATGTGAGTTAAATTGAGTGGTGCACACGAGGATACATTGGAATTCACTGCGGCAGATACGATCGATGCAATACAATCGCTGCGATTAACTTGTGCTCAATTCAGTAGGACGTCGTGATAGTTCGCCTCGCCACTCTTGCACGATAGATCAAGTCGCTAATCCTCCATGAAGGACAAATTTTAAGTGCTGAATTATCAAGTAACTACGTGGTGTATCGCTGTGATCGTAATTCACTCACAAGCCACTTGTCCCGTGGCGGTGGTGTACTGATTGCAGTGAAATTAGAGCTCAATTGTAGTTCGGTGCAACTAGTAGACTGTGAGAGTTTGGAGCAAACAGCCGTACCCATCTAGGTAGTGCGGACTGAATCAAAACGGCTGTCAAAAAAGATCCAATTGAAATGTCAAAAAAAATCCAACGATCAGGAGTGTTATTTTTTCTTATTATAATCAACACTAAAAAAAGGTATTTTTATCTAAGGCAAAAATAAATACACTTATAAGATGAACGAACTACATTTTTCCGTCAATTGTTTAATTGACCATTGCATTTCTTAAAGAGCATCCCATATTGCAAGGTATCAGAACTTGACAGAATATCAACAATCTACGAATAACGCTTAATTCACTCCAAGATTTTAATGTGTGAGTCAAATTCGACATGGGCGAATTTCGATACGTACATACATATCAAAAGTGAAATGTTTTGGGGACGTTTCTTTCTAACGTCGGTGAAAACAGCTTTGCTAATGAAGCTGGCCAAATGAAATCCACGAAATTATGATCCGCTAGTGCTGGTGATGAATGTAAGGGTAAAGCAATCTGCACTTCGTGTTGATGATGGACGTAATCTTCTGAGTCAACTACCAACCTAATTGTGGAGAAGGCATTACGGTTTCTCACGAGGTTTCCTTTCCGGTTGAAAATAATCCTGAAAATGTGTGTTTTCAATAATTCAAACATCGTACTTACTCCACAGATACGGGAACCCTTATTCGGAACTAGTTTGTCATGTCATCTCCGCAAAAATCGACTCAGCGAGTCTGTAAAATCGTTTCTGAGGGTATACGATAAAAGCATACGAGAACATTTTCACTAGTATTCTGGCAGCATTTCACTGATAAACGCATTTTTAATGTCCACTTTCCCTGATATAATATTTTTCCGAACGAAATAAAAACAAACGAAGTCACAGTCACGTAAATGTTTACTCCTGCGATTTGAAAACATCCGATGAAAAGTGGAACGAAGAGTTGCCAGATGATTTTTAAAAAATATCTGTAAAAATATGTGAAAGTCTATTAAAAATGTGGAAATGTCTGTAAAAGTTACGGATCTGTTGAAATGTCTTTTAACGTTGATTTTCACAGATTCATTAATACTTTGTACATCGCGATGCACGTAAGATTGTTATTTGTATATTATTGTATATTTTGTATATGTGTATGTAACTGTTGGTGTAAGTGCATGGGTGAGATGCACAAAACTAGCGCGTCTTGTGTCGAATAATGAATATAAAAACATTAAATGGGAAATATCTGAGCGTAGATAAGCGTGATGGTTCACCGCTTCATGCCACACTCACAACGCCGAGACAACGCTACACTCCCCATGCCCGAGGACATCGGCACCGGCCACTAGGTGGCACTATTTGTATGGGCGAATGTCGACGGGTACCGAGTACCTAAGTACGGGCCTAGGGGGTATTCACGAGACCTAAGGTGAATGCCCAGAAACTTAAGAACAGGGGACTTCTAAAGAACCCTTTGTACCGAACGGTTGGATTGGACCAAGGGTCGCGCGAACAGAAAAGGTATCGAGAATAGCCGCGTGATTAAAAGGCGGTTGGGCAAAGGAAGTTCGGTGGTGCGGTTTCGAGAGTGTTCGTGATTGAAGCCATAGTTCGCGAGTGGCTGAAAGAGATCTCCTCGACGTCATAGAGGTACCAGAGACGACACTGTCCGTCGTCTACACGCCACCCTGGCCCAGAGTCCCGGAAACGAAAGGTGAGTGTAGGCTAAGGAAGTGGGTGGAAAGATAGCGTGATTGCACGGATTAGGTGTTTCCCTACCGCGTAGTCGTACGTAAACCGACCCTGAGGAATTTGTACAGGGAGTTTTGTGTGTGCCACTAGGCACTCAAGCTGACAACTTACATGTATTTCGCATATATACAGCCATTCCATGCCAAACCGATATAGTGGTTCTCAGATTTCGATGAAAAGTGGTAGTTTTGTTGTTTATCGCAAAACATTAGACCCGTATTTTTTATTTTTTCGTTAGGGTGACCATTTCCATTTTAGGGTGGTCCCAAAAATCATTTTTCCCAATTTTTCTCAAAACTAACTTTTTTCAAAAATTCATAACTTTAAAACCACTGAACCGATTTAGATTATCGACATATTTAATTGAAGCCAATTACCTAGCTCTTTATTAAAAAATATTGAACTTGCAAAAAAAAATGGATTTTATTTTCGTAATTATCGATTGTAGTTGTTTCTTATTGTTTTCATGGCTTTGGACTAGAGGGTGCTATATTTTTCATATTTTTCTAGAAAGCTGAGGATGTGTTACACGACATATCTCGATTTCAGAGATACTATTTTTTTCATTTTTGAGATATGATTTTGAAAAGTTAACCGGTGGTCCGAAAAATCATTTTTCCCATTGAGAACCACTTTATCGGTTTGGCATGGAATGGCTGTATATATACTAGCTGACCCGGTGAACTTCGTCCCGCTCAAAATTATTGTTTTGATATGAGTCCTTTAGAACGAATTCCTAAACTTTTTCTCATCATAACATTGTACGATGAGCGGAATACAACAAATACAACAAAATGAACACGGCTCAAAAGGGACCTCTCCTTAATCGGATTTTGCGATTAGCAGCACATTTGGCCTTTCATTTTTATTTATATAGATAGATAGATAGAAGATATAGGAATGCGTTGTTTTGCTTGAAAAACCATTTCCACTTTCGAACAAAGATCAACTTCGCTAGCGTAAATATCGAATGGACTAACAACGCTAATCACGATGTAATTTTCGGTCATATGGGAATTCCATTTTTCGATATTTCTTCAGAGTTTTCCGGAAATTTTCCGATTTTGCACTCCACTATATTGATCTACGGGAAGAGATGAATACAAAAAAATAAAGAAGGCTAAAATCGGACCATCGCTTCTTCGGGTTTTCCGCTTACGAACAGATTTGGCCTTCATTTTTATTTATATAGATATATATATAGGCTAACAGTGCGAGGTTGAAGGTATGCTTAAGGACTGGGATGAAACGGCCTCCGTTATCGCTTGGATGTAGTCAATCTTAATATTACTCAAAGATGTTATCGCTTTGAGAATCAACTCAATGTCGTTTGCTCAAAAAATACCTCTCTAGGACAGTCATTTTTAAAGAAAATTAGCAACGCACATGTTGCCATCCGCACGTTTGCTAAAAAATGATTCGCTTGGCGCCGGCAGCGCTAATTCGGTTTACTTGGTTTGTCGTCGGCCGTTCTTGACATTGTCGGGAAATTACAATCTCATCAATAGTTCTCATAGGCTCTCGACTCTGTTCCCTCACTGTTATGAAATTTCGAAGTATAATATAGTCAATGTATAGTATTGTAGAAAATGAATGCAATTTTTCATTTATCGTGGAGAATCGTATCGTCTCTTATGTGCAATGATGTCAGGACAAAAGAACTTATGAAATCATAAAAAACGTTGACGTTTTTGTTACCGAACAAAACACCAACAGAATGCAAAAGACATTGGAGTACTGTCGTCGGCCACTGAGCGATGCTATGCTCACGACATCACTGTGGTGCGACCTATTTTGCGCACGTAACCACTATGGTTACGCTGGACGGCAAAATGTTAAAGAAGGACTCAAAAAATAGGACTAACGTCATGTGTATTGATATAAACTAAAAATAAAAACTTTTTATGTATTAAAACTATGAAAAATGTCATACGGTGAGTAAAATATATTTGGTTTGATGAATAGAGCCTCTCATTTTTCAAAAACCTGTGAAATATTGTTATATCCAAAAAGTCTGCAACAAAAATAAAACATGAAGTGGGTTATATCTATGGTATAACCGCAAGGGTGACGTAGGACTATCGTTGATTTAGAGATCATTTGTATGAAGTTGAATCTGAATGAATGAATATTTGGAGAACTTCGAAAACGAGAGCGTTACGTTGGAGGCACAAGGTTTTATGCATCCAATATTGGATACGGAAATATCCTACTGATGGGGAAGAATAATCTTCAGAAGCTATCCTGTTGATTGCGATTGATTGAAAAACCACAAAACCTAATGTATTTGGTCACAGTGTAACATGGATAGAAAACATTCAATTAAACTCTTTCACATGAATATATTTTGAAAATTCCCAAAGGAACTGGCAGATTATTTTCAGTAACGATTAGATATTTCCACATTTTCCTCGATACTGGAAGCCCACCAGTGGTTAATGCCAACTCGATAACCACCTGTTAATAGCACTTGATTGAAACATATTTGGCCACAGTGTAACATGGATAGAAAACATTCAATTAAACTCTTTCACATGAATATATTTTGAAAATTCCCAAAGGAACTGGCAGATTATTTTCCAGCAATGATTAGATCTTTCCGGAACTTTCTAGATGCTGAATGGCATCCTAACGGAAAGAGTTCTGCGCGTGTATGTGTCGATCCTTCGCCGTCCACCTCCTCCAGCACGTTAGGCAACGATGTTGTCTTGTCGATGTCCTCACGAAAAATGAATGTGTTTCACCACCAGAATATCGCTTAAGTATGCTTTTTGTGTGTGATTGAATCGAGAGAAGGTGTGGTTTACGATGGCAATTTGGAAGGCAAACTAGAGGGGAATGAACTCTCTGAGCTCGGAACTTTCGGCGACTGAGCAATAATCGATTGCGGGCGCATACAATATTGGATACGGAAATATCCTACTGATGGGGAAGAATAATCTTCTGAAGCTATCCTGTTAATTGCGATTGATTGAAAAACCACAAAACCAAATGTATTCGGTCACAGTGTTACATGGATAGAAAACATTCAATTAAACTCTTTCACATGAATATATTTTGAAAATTCCCAAAGGAACTGGCAGATTATTTTCAGTAACGATTAGATATTTCCACATTTTCCTCGATACTGGAAGCCCACCAGTGGTTAATGCCAACTCGATAACCACCTGTTAATAGCACTTGATTGAAACATATTTGGTCACAGTGTTACATGGATAGAAAACATTCAATTAAACTCTTTCACATGAATATATTTTGAAAATTCCCAGAGGAACTGGCAGATTATTCTCAGTAACGATTAGATATTTCCACATTTTCCTCGATACTGGAAGCCCACCAGTGGTTAATGCCAACTCGATAACCACCTGTTAATAGCCGCGCGTGTATGTGTGTGTAGCGATGTCTTCCCTGGGAACCGTTTGTGGCATCACTCTCCTCCTGATAGATTCCCTTCTGGCCTAGGGTGCACAAACAGGCTCTTGGTGACACCGTTCATCCGCGCTTTCATGATAAATAAAGAGCTTCACCGCAACAGCGACAACATGCTCCAATCGCTGTTCAATTAGAACTGAGTGGATTTCCGAGCGCCGCTCGCTTATATACCGATTGGTGATTTCAATAGCCTGTTTTGAAAGCAATTTTAAGACTATTGAAACAAGTTTTTGGATCAAAAAGTAACAAGTATATAACGCGTAGACATTTTATCTTTCGAATGAAGTGTTTATCATACCATTTCGTTCAGTTGTTTAGGAGCTATTAACGCTCAAAATCTCGGTCTCCGGCGTAACGCTTTCGTTTTCGAAACTTTGATTTTACACCCCGGTATAGAAATGAAAGACGTAGTCCTACGTCAAAAAGTTGATGAGTCTGAGCCTAGGGGCACGGACGGGATCTTGGCATAGGACTGTGATTGTGTGTATTAATTGCAATTGAATTGAATTTTTGACGTAGAACTACGTCTTTCGTTAAGGGTGCCAAATCAGAAAACAGGTCACGTTTTTATGAAATAAAGTAGACGTTAATAACTATTTTTGCCGCGAACGTGTTTTGGCGATTTATACACCAAACAAATCGGAAATTCCCTAAGATTTGTTTGATATGCTATACATTACAATCCCATAGTCTGTATATGGTTTAAATTGATGAAAATTGGAAGCATTGCCATTTACTCATACCCGAACAGAGCTGTCAATAACGAGCAACTTATCGACGAGCAACGAAGGGGAAATCGTAAGATGTAAAGTCTCCGTGAACAATGGAAAAGAAGAAGAACGAACGGGAATATATTGAGGAGTATGAAGTTATTCAATAAGTTATATTAAGTTATTAATTTATTTGGGCTCGCGTGCCAGTCGCAAAACTGCTTTCAACTAGGATTGCATTTGCGCTAATCATGATCATAATGAAGCAGTGCTACTCTTTTCGAGGTTGTTGAGATTAACAGATAGAGTTTATTTCATTTATTTAGTCACCAAGAAAGTAAATGTCGTTCTGAAATTTTGTATATGATTTGGTTTGGCTTACCAGTAGCAAAACATTCTCCACTAAAGATGACAGCTGCGCTTATCTCGAGCATGTATTGTTCTGCGAGCACAAGCATGAATCGTCAAACAATTATCGTCACATGTTTCTACAATGAAACAAACATTTCAGGGCGACCAAACTGGTAGAATGGTTATTTCAAAAATTTCGTAACAGTTTAAAATAATATCCACAGTCATCGACAAGCGACTTGAATTAAACTACAGCGTAGTTGTACGTCAACAATGCGGTCGTGTCTTAAACACAACCTCCTGTGATTTTTTTTTATTGTTCAAAATTTGTAATTTTTTCTCTTTGGATACATCAAATTGAATGGCGTTACCGTTCCCATGGAACTTTTGCCGTCTCAACGTATGCATTAACTAGCGTCACTTATTAATACTTAGTTGAGATTTCTTAAGCCAAATAACACGCCTTGAATGTATTCCGAGGGGCAAGCTCTAGAATACGCGCGACCACAGTGCAAGTCGAAGGAAATTTCTTTGACGAAAAATCCCCCAGCCAAAACGGGAATCGAACCCGAACACCCGGCATGATAATGTGAGACGCTAACCACTCTGCCAGGGGTGCACCACTGGATACATCAAATGGAAGCCCTGAAAATGAACTTGTATCCCTTATGAATTAGATAAGATAACGTGTTAGAACCCGAAACCACATTCTGTTAAAAAATGTGAACATCATCATTTATCATTTTAAAACACAAGTCTAAATAGTTAAGATCTTCATAAATATAAGCCTAAGCCAAGTAAAACTATGACTACAAAAATGTGTTAAGGGTAAAAATATCATTTTCTCCTTCGTTGTCACGTTACCATTATTTGTAGGGGGTTGTAATAACTTTATGACCAGGTGATGTATATTGAGTATCCTATGACCATGAGTGCTCTCTTGGGAAGTTCGTGTAGCTGTTGTAATGAACTGATCTCATTGGATGCTGAGTTCTGCTTAAGTATAGAAAAGAGAAAGGAGATTGGGCAAGTACATTCGAGCTTCTAAGGAAGACATATATACAGAACATAATATTAAGATCGCGACTACTCAGTATATCATAATCTGATATACGTGAGTGTACCCTTTCGAACTTCTGAATCAGCAGCCAGTTAAATTCATTCATTGTATTTTTTACGTAACCAAACAACATGCTCGATATTATGAAATCCTGGACCACAATTACATAAATTGTTAGTAGCAAGACCTACACGATAAAGACGTGAATTGAGCCCGAATTGATTGAACTTTGGGGATAATAGAGTAAAACCATCTTCCAAGATTATCCCTTCATTGATTCTGCCAACTTATAAATGCCTGTTTGTCCGAAAAAGATTGTCATGATACGCCCGACTCACATTGTGGGCTAACGTCCGATTGTAGGCGTCGGGGAGGAAAGCGAGTGGTTAGTGCAATCGAAAAAGCATAACCATTTTGATAGTCAAATTGTTTATTTTTTACTATATTTTCTGTTCGTGTTTCAAGCAAAAAAATTCTGGATAAATTTCATGTCTTACAGTATATAACACAACATATGTCACAATAACGATTTTGAGTAATATGCGTTTGAAAACTCTTAATGAATCGTTATATTTTTATTATAGTGAGAAATCACTAAAGTTGTATGCAGTTCTACTTCAGGTGAATAAATTCACCGAAAATATGAATAAATTCATTATAGAAGTTCACGCCAGTGTAAACGGTTGATGCGATTTCTATAAATCTCATCATATTTCTTCACATGAATATATCACTAGTCTAAACCCACCCTTAGGTACGCATCATTCTACCACAGTTTTCACTATACATCTGTGGCATCTACATTCGTCCGAACAGTCATGTGGATATGTACGCCCGTCATGTCGAATCCATTCATCAAATTCTAAAAATGGCCAGCCCTGATGATGTTATCGTATGTTTCGGTGACTACAACCTCCCGAATCTAGTGTGAACCTTCGACGATGATCTCAATTCATTTCTACCTCTTAACGCATCCACGGAGCAGGAACTAGCATTAAAGGGTGTGTCACATCAAATTGCATCACGGAAAAAACGCTGTAGAAACTCGCCCAGTAGACCGATCCTTTTGAAAATTTTAGACAGTAAAATAAAAACTATTAAACAACTTTTGGCATTTTCTTTTTATTCATACTTCGAGCCCAAGACCGTATGCCCGCACCTTCCTCTTTACCCCGTCCATAAGGTTCTGTACAACGTCAGGTTGTATCTTTTTTTGAACAGAAATCCATTTTCTCTTGAAGTCCTCCTCCGATTTGACAACTTTAGGGTTCTTCCGGAGGGCCTGCTTCATAATCGCCCAATATTTCTCTATTGGGCGAAGCTTTGAATAGTGGCACGAAGCGAGATCCGGCCAGAAGATGGTCGGGCCATCGTGCTGCTTCAATAGTGGTAGTAAGCGCTTCTGTAGGCACTCCTTAAGATGAACCTGCCCGTTTACCGTGCCTGTCATCACGAAGGGGGCGCTCCGCTTTCCGCAAGAGCAAATCGCTTGCCACACCATGTACTTTTTGGCAAACTTGGATAGTTTCTGCTTGCGAATCTCGTCCGGAACGCTGAATTTGTCCTCTGCGGAGAAGAACAACAGGCCCGGCAGCTGACGAAAGTCCGCTTTGACGTAGGTTTCGTCGTCCATTACAAGGCAATGCGGCTTCGTCAGCATTTCGGTGTACAGCTTCCGGGCTCGCGTCTTCCCCACCATGTTTTGCCTTCCGTCGCGGTTAGGAGCCTTCTGAACCTTGTATGTACGCAGGACCTCCCGCTGCTTGGTCCGCTGGACGAATGAACTTGACAAATTCAGCTTATTGGCGACATCCCGGACCGAACTTCTCGGATCAAGTCTAAACTGCTTAACTACGCGCTTGTGATCTTTTTCTCTGACGGAGCATCCATTTTTGTCGTTCTTCACCTTCCGGTCGATGGTTAGGTTCTCGAAGTATCGTTTTAGTACTCTGCTGACCGTGGATTGGACGATTCCCAGCATCTTACCGATGTCCCGATGTGACAACTCCGGATTCTCGAAATGAGTGCACAGGATTAATTCACGACGCTCTTTTTCGTTCGACAACATTTTTCCAAATTTACGAAAAATTGACAGTGAAGCATGGCCAACGTGATCTATACACTCTTATCTGATTATAAGCGAAAGCTGAAGATATAATTCCTAAAAATTAAATTTCTACAGCGTTTTTTCCGTGATGCAATTTGATGTGACACACCCTTTAGTAGAACCAACACTGTCGTTTGGGTTGCATCAGATTAACGACCTACTGAACGTGAACGGCAAGCTTCTTGACTTGACATTCGTTAACGACCCTGACCGCGTAAGTCTCGTCGATTACCCATCGGCGCTCCTAAAAGTTGACAATCACCACAAGCCGTTGGCTTTAATTGTTAACTTTCGTTCGCAAATGGAAGACAACTATTATTCTCGCTCTGAGCTCGATTTTTCCCGCTGCGACTACCATACTATAAATAACAAAATTTCTTCTCTGGACTGGGACCGCATACTTGACCATGTATCAGTTGACAACGTTGTATCTATATTCTATGAACACTCGAACGTAATCAGAAACAGTTCCGTTGAAAGCCCGACGTTCTAGCAATTTCAATGAACCCTGGTGGACTCCAAGCTTCGGAATCTCCGCAATCGGCTACGAAAAGCGAGAAAACGATTTCTTCATAACAAAAACCCAATACGCAGGAGAGAACTACATTAGGTCGAGGAAAAATACAAAAATCTGCAGCTTGAATGTTTTCGCAAGTACATAAATGCTCTTCAGAGCACATTCAAGCAAAATCCGTCATCTTTCTGGAGTTTTGTACGGAACCGGAAAAACTTGACACGGATACCAGACAAACTTGTCTATTTATCCAGTAACTCCGACTCGCCACTATCTTCTGCCAATCTTTTTGCCGTTTTTTCCAAACCATGTATGAGAGCAGTTCACCACAACCAAGCTTACAATCTCCTTTTCCCATTCATTACGTTTGATGAAGATGATGTTCATAAAGCAGTCAGTTCAGTGGATGTAATGAAAGGGCCTGGTCCGGATCTTATTCATACGGTCTTCATCAAGAACTGTGTAGCGATGCTCGCCAGACCGGTTTCAATTGTTTACAACCAATCTCTGCGCGAGGGTATCTTTCCTGGGGCTTGGAAGCTTGCGTCGATAACTCCTGTCCACAAGAAAGGCAGCTTTCATAATGTGGAAAACTATCGCCCGATATCTATTCTAAACTGCCTAGCAAAAGTACTCGAGAGTTTACTTCATGGTGCATTGTATCCGATTGTACAGCCTGTGATTTCGGAGTTCCAACACGGCTTCGTTAAAAAACGCGCAACAACCACGAACCTTATGGCATATACGCACATGTTGATCAACAGTGTCGAGAAGCGGCACGCACTGAAAAATTCAAGGCCATAACATTTACGCGCTCTCGCTCGCCAATTGTACACGGATACATGTTGCATCTCTCACCGTTGGAAAGAGTCAATCGAATCAAGGATCTAGGAGTTCTCCTTGACAGCAAGCTGCGCTTCCATGAACACGTCTCGCTCACAATTTCGAGAGCGAACGCGATGGTGGGATTTCTGACATGCAACACAGCTCATTTCGATGATATTCACGCTCTGAAGTCGTTGTACTGTGCATTCGTCCGCAGCATCTTGGAATACGCAGTGCAAGTCTGGGCCCCATATCACGCTGTACATATTCATCGCATCGAACGTGTTCAGAAACGCTTCGTAAGGTATGCTCTACGGCGATCCCACCAACCTACCACCCTATGAAGGGCGCTGTGCACTCATTGGAATGCAAACCCTGGAAAGCCGACGATTGGTGCTATAACGAATTTTTATTTTCGACTTATTGACGGACAGAACTGATTGCAGCTGTTTGCTTCGTAACGTTAGCCTACACACACCATCCCGACAGTTACGTCATCATCGACTCCTGGCGATTCCTAGTCATCGTACCACGTATGGACAAAATAATCCGTTAAACGCTTGCTGTCGCGTCTTCAACGATACATCTGAAATGTTTGATTTTAATATTAGTAGATTAGTATATAAGAATAGAATTAAGTCCCTTTAATCAGTCTGTACAACCATGAGGCCGAAGACGTTTAAAATTTGACATTAAATCCTGCTCTTAATTGAAGATAACCTCTCTCGCTTCTGAAAGCAAAGCACATTCAGCGTGTTTATAAACACGAATTGAAAATATATCTACCCAATAACATATGTAATCCATTTTTGAGCCCTCCGTGATAATTTAGTTCACTCGAATTTATTTGATCACCTATACCTTGCAACTTCTGTAAGAAATCAGACAGTAGACAGAAAGTATTAACGAATTATTTGACTCTTTCTGACAGATAAAATTTGATCAACGTGTACTGATCAAATATATTCGACTCAAAACATGATAAGCAAATATTCAGTTATCGGATGGCTAAGATATTTTTCCCGGTCTGTTCGTCAATTCTGTCGTTACATGATTGGTTTACCTTGAATATTTCACTCGAGTGTTTTTTCCAAGTTTGATGTTTAACATTGTTTGCCAATGACGATAATTGAAGAATGACAAACAAAATAGTGTTTATACAAATTTCAAACCAAACTTTATCTGTAGATATATTTAGCCTCCGGACAAAAAGTGTACGGCCACCTTGTCCAATTATCTAGATGTCGAATTAAAGGTAACTAACTGTATTGAAATTTTACCTGATGCCGGGTATGTTAATTTGAGTGTGTACGTTTATGTCAAGCTGTCATAAATAAAACGACATCGAACGGATTCAACAAACGTCTAGAAAAGTGATTCGTATTCACACGTGTGTCGATTTGCTGTCCGGCAGATCTGCGAATTTCAAAATAATTGCTCCAACTCTTGTTTAAATTAAGAAAAATCAACCCAAAAGAGCTCATTTTGCTAGAATGGGCAAGAACAAGCAGAAGAGAAAGCAGATCAACGGCCAAAACACCGTTCCTCAGAATGGCAAAGGTAAGTTCAAGTTCATGCCCAACCGAAACGTGTTTTTGTTTACATCCTGCTGAAGTAATGTGATTATTTTAAATAAACCAGGATCGATAGAGGATTTGGAGGAAAATTTCGAACTGGAGCCGGAACTATCAAAATCTGAGAAGATGAAAGAGAAGAAGCGTAAAAATAAGGAAGCTGCGTCACAATCGGCAGCCGGAGCATGTAAGTTTTTTTTTAACTTCTCATATAGAATAGACAGAGTTTTATTGAAGTTTCTCTGCAGTCGTTAAACGGCCTAAATATAGTGACGAGGAAGAAAATGGCAATTCAGACGCTGCCGATAGCGAAGAAGTTGAAAATGGACATCAGGAACAGCTGGAGGTCGGTTCGGCAAATGCATACGAGATTCTTCTCGGAAACCAAGAATTTGAAGGGCTGAAGGGAAAGGTTTCCGAAAATACACTGAAAGCGATATCAGCGATGGGATTCACCAAAATGACGGAGATTCAAGCGAAAGCAATACCACCTCTATTGGAGGGACGCGACTTGATTGGTTCCGCCAAGACCGGTAGCGGTAAAACGCTTGCATTTCTTATTCCAGCTGTGGAGTTGATATACAAGCTTCAATTTAAGCCACGGAATGGTA
This sequence comes from Toxorhynchites rutilus septentrionalis, assembly GCF_029784135.1. Taxonomy (NCBI): domain Eukaryota; kingdom Metazoa; phylum Arthropoda; class Insecta; order Diptera; family Culicidae; genus Toxorhynchites; species Toxorhynchites rutilus. The sequence goes on along the minus strand of NC_073746.1, from coordinate 70,639,971 downwards.
CGGGTGTGATCATAATCTCTCCCACACGTGAATTGGCCATGCAAATATTTGGGGTTTTGAAAGAGTTGATGGCTCATCAACATCATACCTATGGATTGCTGATGGGAGGGGCGAGTCGTCACACGGAAAATGAGAAGCTTTCCAAAGGGTTGAACATCGTTGTGGCGACTCCCGGACGTTTGCTGGATCATTTGAAAAATACTCCAAACTTCTTGTACAAGAATTTGCAGTGTCTGGTGATAGATGAGTGCGATCGTATTTTGGAAATTGGTTTCGAAGAAGATATGAAACAGATTATCAGTATTCTGCCAAGTAAGTTCGTATATTTTGTTTATTTAGTTTTGTTCATTGAGTTTTTTTTTCATATAGAAAAACGCCAGACAATGCTTTTCTCCGCCACACAAACCTCTCGAACGGAGGAACTAAGTAAGCTAGCTCTAAAATCAGAGCCCATCTATGTAGGAGTTGATGATAATAAGACAGAAGCTACTGTGAGCGGGCTGGAACAAGGTTACATTGTGTGTCCATCGGAGAAACGATTACTCGTTCTGTTCACATTCTTGAAAAAGAACCGCAAGAAGAAGGTTATGGTATTTTTCTCGTCCTGTTTATCTGTTAAATTTCACCACGAGCTGTTCAATTATATTGATCTGCCGGTGAACTCAATTCATGTAAGTATTTTTTTCCATCAGAGCAGTTGAACAATGATATGAGCAATATATCAATTCATCAATAGGGCAAACAAAAACAAGCAAAGCGCACATCGGTGTTCTTCCAGTTCTGCAACGCCGAATCGGGAATCCTGTTGTGTACGGACGTAGCTGCTCGTGGATTGGACATTCCAGCGGTGGACTGGATCGTACAGTACGATCCCCCGAATGACACCAAGGAATATATTCATCGGGTGGGACGAACAGCCCGTGGTGAGAATCTGTGCGGCCATGCTCTGCTGATTCTTCGACCCGAGGAAGTAGGCTTCCTGAGATACCTCAAGCAGGCGAAGGTTCCGCTGAATGAGTTTGAATTTTCCTGGAGCAAGATTGCCGATATACAGTTGCAGCTGGAGAACCTGCTGTCGAAAAATTACTTCCTAAATCAGTCCGGCAAGTTGGCGTTCAAATCGTACGTTCGTGCGTATGAGGGGCACCACATGAAGGATGTTTTCAACGTGGGAAACTTGGATCTTGCCCAGGTGGCTAAGAATTTTGGTTTCACGCAACCACCGTATGTTGATTTCGGCAAAAGCTTCAAGATTCAAAACTCTGAGCGACGTGCCGGTAACCGGGGTATGGGTCACTTCAAAACACTAAACAAAGAGAAGCCAGGAATGAAGTTTAAGCACATTAAAAACCGAAAAGAGTTGAAGAAAATTGAGTACGAGTGATAATTTAATCACTCTTAGGAATAATGTTTATATTTTATGTAATAAATAAAACTATTTGAATCAAATATTCATTCAATAGTGATGTTTATCATTATTTACAATATTTACATTCTTTCTCAATACCATTCTACTATGTCCAACTGATGGTGTTCGAGGAGTCGCAGCGAAAGAACGTGTTCCACACGCTAAAGCGGTTCATTAGACGTGGTAAACATTAGACATGACCGCGAAATGTAAGCGTGTTGTTCGGCGGACAGCAAAATACAAAGCGGTAGCCTTTAAAAGGGCAAGAGATCAATGGAGTGGTAGACAATAATAGGAAGGGAACGGATGTTCCAGCTGTGGCATCACTCAAACGGTTTGAGAGGCAAACATCTCTAGGAAATCCCAGGTTGAGAACTGTAATTGGCCTTGTTATACAATACATTTCGCCATCTCCCGTGAAAGTATTCAACTATACCACCGCCGAGAAAACTACGAGCGAGAAACTACGCGTGAGAACAACTATTTCGTTGGAGAGCAGTGACCGGAAAACCCCAAATGACCAAAAAAATCGATGACCACCGCTTAGGACGTAGGAGTACGTAATCTTTTTTTTTTTAATTTGTTGGTTTATCATTCCGGATATTATTTGCGAATACGTCGAAATCTCATAAATGACTCTTTAGTAAAAAGTTCCGGGGATCCTGAAAAGGTTTAATAGCTTGCGTGGTTCTGTAGAATCATTTTGAGAAGCAACGATTCTTTTTTGCCTTTGCGAGAACAATACACTAATTGGTCATATGTCGCAATTTGTATGCACGCATTGCACTGAGTATTTAACGTATTTAAGTATTTAAGCTCTAGGGGAAACATAAAACAAAAAACGAGCAAAATAAACGACCTTTGGGACTGTCCACATACCACGTGGACAACTTTAGGGAGAGTAGGGGTCACGAAATGTCCACACTTGTGGCGAATGGCCCGTGTCAAAACAAAACAAAAACATTCAAATAGGTAGAATGTAATTTTCAAAACCGACTCGCACTCGTTTCTAATCGATTCGAACGATTCAGCAGTTGCTGGCACTGTGTAAAAAGACTCTGAGAGTGCCGGTCAGGCATCCATACATCTCTCTTTTTTCTCTTTGAAATATATATCCTGAAACTAATGCACATAAATTGCGAGCGATCGATTTATTTTCATTGTTAGTAAAGGATGATTTATTCCGTCAGGATGAAGATAACATCACAGGCTTCATATTGTAATATAAAAAATGGTCGACATTGTTTTCTTAGATGCGGGCTATTCATGATACAAAAACCACTTCGTTTCTATCTCTTCAGAACTTGCAAGCTTTTGCGAAATTGGAAGGCGAACAACAAATTCTTTTAAAGGTGCAAGGCTCGTATCTTTGAAGAAGGGTTACTAACAGCGAAGCTTTTTATTGCCCTCTATTGAAATGTGGTAATTTGTGAAATACTCTTCTATGGGTTAGGCCGGAAAGTTCGGGCCGCCATTGATGTCAATCAAATCGAGGAATCCATTAAGAATAATATGCGGTACACGAGAGATCAATTAACAGGTTCACTACAAATATCCAAAAACCACCGTCCCTGAGCATCTGGTGCAGCTAGCAAATTGCTACGGCGTATGGGTTCCACATTATTTAACCGAAATAAACACAATGAATCTTTATCTGCGACTCGTTCTATAAACGTTAAAAAACGCCGTTTTTGTAAAAAATCGTTATGGGCGATGAAAAGTCTTTATATAATTTACAACAATTTTGAACAGAAAATTTTTGGGATTACCGTTATCAACTCCCAAAGTCACCCCTCATCCGCAAAAAGGTTATCTTCTATGTCAGGAAAAGCACATTCCTGTGCTCCAAAATTGCTTGCCAGATTGTCGAGGAGACATGAGGTCTGACGTTCCTTTTATGAGTATCTTACAAACAATCAGTCGATAAATTCCAATAAATACAGCTCGACAACTATGTGATCGAAACTATCAAATACACTTACTGTAGCATTTGTGAACATTCGACAAGCGTAAGCTTTAAGAAAGTGTGATCAGGAGTTGAGTTAATTTGGAACTTTTCTGGTCTTGGGATGTTGGTAAAACGGGAGCTTCACATAAACGAGAGTAGAGCAATTAACTGCAGACCATTTCGTAAATTAAAAACGAAATCACTGAACATTTTTGAGATACTGAATGTATACGCATTATCAGGAATAGTTATAGCATTTTTTTCATGCACAGAAGCTAACTGTAGACAACATAAATGGAATTCGGAAGAAACTGAAGAGTGATACAAATAACTTAAGAATAGTGAATAGATCGATATTATGGTATTGTTAACAAATTGCATAACGCCAGAAAATATGGATTTTAGGTTTCCCTGCTCCTTAACGTATCGCAAGCTATACTCCTGAAACTTAACAAGTAACACAATCTCGCCCCTTGATTATTTCACGATGATGTTGTTAGAATCTAGAATCTCATCTTGTTCGAAGATATTCGAAATCAACATACAACAAATATCGTACCGTAATCCTACGTCAACTACTACATGGTCATGGTTCGGATACAACCCTACAACTTTCTTGGCAGAAAAAACAAATAAGAAGAAAAATTCGATTTTTTCTCCAAAAAAAATGGGTGGGTTATATCTATGATATAACCGCAAGATTGACGTGGGACTATCTTAGCGTAGCAATCATTTGTTTGTATTGACTAAATTTTTGATTGAATGAAACAATTCCCGAATTCAATTGAATTCAATATATTTGCTTTGTGAGTAAAAAGATTGTACAATTCCATATAAGGTCAATTCATGCATTGTGATAGATTATGTTCTTCGTTACAAATAAATTTAATGACAGTCCTTTTACGTTTGGTATGATGCCTAGGACAAAACATGTGAACGGAAGAATTATCAAACAATTATTTTATTTAACGTTTCCTTCTGAAGTTTGCAAGTCTCAAGTGTACGTATTTCTCGAGCCGCGAATTTGCTTGATTTGATGAACTTCAGGCACTCAGTTTCGATTTTGACATGCACGTCGAACGCATATTGTTTAATCAATAGGTGTCAATCGCAGCAATTGGTTATCAACATCTTGCCTAATCAAATGGTATTCGTAGGAATTCAGTGAGCAGAAGATATGAAGGAATATCCTTCAATGCAATCTTGAATAACCGAGCCAAAGCGTGGTGTTCGTACCCGCTTTTGTTATCCGTGTTAGGAAAACACCTTCCGGAGTGCAAAAAACAGGAAGTGGGTTATATCTATGGTATAACCGCAATGGGGACGTAGGACTATCGTTGATTTAGTGATCATTTGTTTGAAGTTGAATCTGAATTCATTCTGAATGAATGAATAAATGAATATTTGGGGGACTTCGAAAACGGGTGCGTTACGTTGGAGGTACATGGTTTTATGCATCCAATATTGGATACGAAAATGTCCTACTGATGGGGAAGAATAATCTTCAGAAGCTTTCCTGCTAATTGCACTTGATTGAAAAATCACAGAACTAAATGTATTTGGTCGCAGTATTATATGTATAGAAATCATTAAAATAAATTCGTTCGCTTGCATGTAATTTTCAATTCCAAGGGGAACTGGCAGATTATTTCGCAGCAACGACATCTTTCCGGATTCTCCTCGATTCTTCTCGAAATCCACCAGTGGTTAATGCTAACTCGATAACCACCTGTTGATTGCACTTGATTGAAAAATCACACAATTAATTGTATTTGGTCGCAGTATTAAATGGATAGAAAACATTATAATAAACTCTTTCGCTTGAATATAATTTTCAAGTCCAAGTGGGACTGGCAGATTATTTTACAGCAACGATCACTTCATTCCGGATTCTTCTCGATAACCAGCGAACGTAAAGAGTTGCACGCGTGTATGCGTGTGGCAGTTGCTTCGATACCTCAAGCGGAACCAATTTTCGCTGCTGATACTCTCTCGGTCGTCTTCTCTTCTCCTTCTGATGGCTCGGCTTTTCTGCCCTCACTCACCAGGTCAGGTCAGGCCAGGTAATGAATCCCTCGATCCCTCGCCGTCCAGCTCGTTCAATTACGATGTTGTCTTGTCGATGTCCTCACGAAAAATGAATACGTTTTACCACCAGAATATCGCTTAAGTATGCTTTTTGTGCGTGATTGAATCGAGAGAAGGTGTGGTTTGGCAATTCGGAAGGCAAACTAGAGGGGAATAAACTCTCTGAGTTTGAAACTTTCGGCGACTGAGCAATAATCGATTGAAAATTATATAATTTTCACGATGCGAAACATTTTCCGTTACGTGCATACAATATTGGATACGAAAATATCCTACTGATGGGGAAGAATAATGTTCAGAAACTTTCCTGCTAATTACACTTGATTGAAAAGTTACAAAATCAAATGTATTTGGTCGCTGTGTTATATGATTAGAAAACATTAAAATAAACTCTTTCGCATGAATGTACTTTTCAATTCCCAGGGGAACTGGCAAATTATTTTTCAGCAACGATGGGATCTTTCCAGGTTTCTTCTCGATAACCAGCAAACGAAAATAATTCCGCACGTGTATGTGTGAGTGGCGGCTGCTTCGATGTCTTCCCGGGGAACCGTTTTCCTCTCTCTTGGTTATCTTCTCTTCTCCTTCTGATCGATCGGCTTTTCTGCGCTCCCTCACAGTTAAAACAAACTGATTGCGTTTCAGATCAGGTCAGGACAGGTAATGAATCCCTCGATCCCTCGCCGTCCAGCTCGTTCAATTACGATGTTACCTTGTCGATGTCCCCACGAAAAATGAATACGTTTCACCACCAGAATATCGCTTATATATGCTTTTTGTGCGTGATTGAATGGAGAGAGGTGTGGTTTACGATGGCAATTCGGAAGGCAAACTAGAGGGGAATGAACTCTCTGAGCTTGGAACTTTCGGCAACTGAGCATTAATCGATTGAAAATTATATAATTTTCACGATGCGAAACATTTTCCGTTGCGCGCGCATACAATATTGGATACGAAAATTTTCTACTTATGGGGAAGAATAATTTTCAGAAGCTTTCCTGTTAATTGCGATTTATTGAAAAACCACAAAACCAAATGTATTTGGTTGCAGTGTTATATGGATAGAAAACATTAGAATAATGTTAGAATCGTTACTGAATGAATTTTTCAGTAATGATTGGATCTTTTCGGAACTTTCTCGATGCTGAATGGCATCCAAACGAAGAGTTCCGCGCGTGTATGTGTGTGTGGCGGCTTCTCCGATCTCTTCCCGTGGAACCGTTTGTGGCATCACTCTCCTCCTGATGGATTCTCTTCTGGCCTAAGGTGCACAAACAGGTTCTTGGTGACACCGTTCATCCGCGCTTTCATGATAAACGAAGAGCTTCACCACAATAGCGACAGCATGCTCCAATCGCTGTTCAATTATAACTGAGTGGACTTCCAAGCGGCGCTCGCTTATATACCGATTGATGATTTTAATAACCTGTTTTGGAAGCAATTTTAAGACTATTGAAACAAGTTTTTGAATCAAAAAGTAAATAGTATATAACGCGTAGACATTTTATCTTTCGAATGAAGTGTTATACCGGTTCGTTCAGTTGTTTAGGAGCTATTAACGCTCAAAATCTCGGTCTCCGGCGTAACGCTTTCGTTTTCGAAACTTTGATTTTACAACCCGGTATAGAAATGAAAGACGTAGTCCTACGTCAAAAAACATGCGAGTGCAGAAGTACCCCCGGAAGACTGTTTTAAGAAAACATATTCTAGTTTGCACAAAGGCAAGCGAGTACAAAAGTACTCGCAGTTTGCATTTATTTACTGATCCGATTTCCCCAGACATCTTGGTTTTGAAGTCTATGTTAGGCAAAAACATTTCAGTCGGAACAAAAATGCCCCCGACTTGCATGAATTTGTAATGCCAATTTCCCTAAGCTCCATGTATTTGAAGTCTGTGTTAGGGAAACACATTTCAGTCGGAACGAAAATATCCCCGACTTTCATGTATTTGCAATACCGATCTCTCCAACGCTGCTTGGTTTAGAAGTCTGTGTTAGGGAACACATTTCGGTGAGAACAAAAATCCCCATACTTTCATGTATTTGCAATGCCGATTTCCCCAAGGCTGCTTGGTTTTGATGGCTGTGTTAGGGAAATCGTAGATCGGGCCAATCAAAATGAGGCATTTAGGGCGTTTAGATAACGCTTAACATTTTACAGTTATTCAATTGTTTATCTAATGAAAAATAACATTTTATTAATTGCGATAGAAGCGTAGAAATATTCCCTATCAATTGATGCAAACATCTTTCCGATCCAGTAAGGAATGTTCGAGTTATAAGCATTCGAAATCTTTCATTTTTTCCTGCATGTTCTGTGTTTATGTTTTCATTTTACCCCCCATATACTCCGGTTAGACGTAGTCCCACGTCAAAAGATAAGAATGTCCACGTGGACAAAGAGGGGATGGGTATAAGAAATATCCACGCTTGTCCACGGAGGGGGAGGGGGGAGTCCAGAATCGTACTTTTTCTGTCCACATGATATGTGGACAGCCCTTTTGTTGTTTCTGACACAGAAAGATTATGCGAATTTTCCTCAGAGGAGATACAATACTTAGACACTAGCGACAGCTTACTAACTATGCAAGAGTAAAGTTTACTTCGCAAATATTCTCTTTTCGCTATCCTCCTTCGTTGTTTCTATTCTAGCGGCTGTATAAGTTGTCCGTTGTTGACAGCTCTGTTCGAGAAAGCACACAAATGGACAGAACAAATGTATGGGGAAATGGGAATGCTTCTAATTTTCATCAATTTAAACCATATACAAACTATGGGATTATAGTGTATAGCATATCAAACGAATCTTAGAAATTTTTTGATTCGATTGGTATGCAAATCATTAAAATCCGTTCGCAGCAAAAATAGTTAATAACGTAAACTTTATTCCATAAAAACGTGACCTGTTATAAGAGACGGAAGTTGGCGGATCGAATCTTGCCACTGTCTAACGTATTTTTCGAATTGGAAATGTCGTTCGACAGCTTTTGAGCTATAAGCCTGTATTGTCTAATGCATCAGACAGGATGCGTAGGTCCTGTCTGAAAATCGGTACCTTGCTAGTGGTATCGGTTCTGAAATAACGGGATGTCGCGGAACGGATTCCAATGAATATTTTGAAACTTTAGGACAATACCTAAAGCGTAACATAGACAAAAATTTGTTATATTTCATGGAAAATCGCTGTTAAGAAGCTTATAAGATATCGAAAACATGAAATATAAAAAAAACGGCTGTGTAACGCTATAGACAATTAATTTTTATATGCTGATAAAAAATTTCAGCCAAACCGGTCGAGTAGATCCTGAAAGATACCACCAGCTCAAAAAACATGGTTTCGAGAGAAATACGTTTGAAAATTCGTACAGCAATACTATATCCCTTGAGGTGACCTTTTGGCTGTATGTTTTCAACGAATTCATGTATCAAAAAATCATAACATTTCTTCAACAAGCTTCCCAAAAATGCAAATAAATAATTCGATTTTTTGATCTTTCAGACCGTTATTATTATTTCAGATCTTTATTATTTTTACGTTTAATAAGTCTATGATGTAAGTTTTAGCATCTTGACCATTGGTTAATAGAATTGTATTGTAGAGCTCGGAACACTGCCACGGCTGCCTCTGCTGCCAAAAATAGTAAACAGAAAAATATTACATTCAATCAAAATGCCTCGGCCAACGAAGAGAAGGGTTAAAGTTCTCCAATGTGAATATGTGGAAAAATATCGATCAACGAAGGAAAATATTAAGGAATCATCAACATCGAGTTACTGTGCGGAAGAATTTGTTAATACCAAAAGAGCCCCAATTCGCATGTGTTGTAAATTTGTTCATGTTACACTCGCGTATGATCAGAATTTTACTTCATTTACTTCATATTACCTTCTATATATATTTATATTTACAATTGTTCATCGGAACACATCGTTCATACATTTTATTTCAGTATTGAATTGTTATTTTTTTTTCAAATGTGTTCTAGGATTCGTGTGTCAGTGAAGCGCCATACAGAATCAAAACAAACTGTTTGCTTTGCTCTTCTCACACAAACACTATTACCCCATTTTTACACGTTGTTTTACCTATACTACTACAATGGCTTCGTTCCACCTTCACCTTAAAGCAACTATGTGCGAAAAGTACATAACCTCACATAACCTAACAAAAATCCAAACCTTATAAAATTCAAAAATATGTAATAAATATGTAATGTATTTTTCGATTTTTTGTCACTTTCTGGGAAACGAAAGAATGGAAAAAAATAATTCTTGAAGATTGGGGTTTGTGTAACGCCAATAATCAAAATTACACCAATGGCAAAAATATTTCTTCCAGCTTGGTCTTTAATGGGTTAATCCCGATATTCCCGAATTCAGGCAGCTCGCACAACCTTTTAAAATCGAGCCCATGAGAAAATGCGTTCAAAGAACAGTGCCTTTTTGAACGAAATTCAACGTACATTTGACCACTATATTGAACTGGCCAATTTGTCCCAGTTTTATTTAGCATCCTTGCATAACAGACGGAATAAGCTTATGTTTAGAAGTTATGACAAAATCATGATCCGGTGGATTAAGCCAAACTAGAGATGCATTATTCAGTGCCTGCTTTCAGGCAGCTGTTAAGCCCATTACAACACGTGCATTATCATTTTGGCTCGGGAAACCAAGAATATAAATGAGGCATACTATCGAACGTTTTGTATTAAAGAATAAGGGTGAATACCTCGGCTCGTAATTTATGCGTGAAAAATATTATAACTAGTTTATGTGGGCCTTTTATAAATCTTACCCCAAAGACGCTTAACAAGCATGAAGGATCTTATACCGATTGCTTCTACGCATATCTGCCAGACCCGGTTTTCTATGTGACTTCAGATCAAGACCCAGGTGTGAACAACATCTAAGTAAAATACAAGCACCTCAGGAAAAACAAGTTTTTAATCCTCAAGTAATTTATCCTTGATCTCTTGTAGGAGGGCGTGAGAGTTGAATAAGGCATTTTTTTAGATTCTTGTTAGATTCTTGTGAACTAGTGAGTTTCATTGTCTTTTTAACCTACTGTAAATTATTGGAGACCATTTTTCCTGCTAACGTGTGCATTAAAAATAGACTAATTTCGAATGGCGATGAAAAAAAACTACAGAAGATAATCGCATGGACCAAATTTTGCTCAAATCCTAGGTTTATTAAATCTTCTACAAAAATACTTCGACGTCTTTATCGGTTGAATTGCCGGATATAGCCGATCCGGCATTACCAATATCTATTTCCTTCTTGAGAAAGGCGAGAGCGTCGAACGGGAGCCTGACTCCGGATGCCCGACGGTGCTGTGAGACCGTTGAGTGCAGCAGAAGCTGAAAAAGAAGACCAAGAGTAAGGAGGTCTCATTGTACCGCACTTTGGACCATGAGGTTGGAAAAAACGATCAAACGCTGAAGAAGAACCTGGCCAAAATAGACATTTTTAAGTGTCAGTCGAGCCCAGTCGTGTCTAAACAGCAGGCAGTCACTCAGAAGAAACGACTGAATGTGCTGGTGAAAAACATCTTTCCGGCGAAGCGAGATGTCGTGGTCATAAAGGATTGCGAGATCTATTTGGGTTCCTGAAACGAACCGCCGCAGAAAACGACTGCAACAGAGAAAACCACTCAAAAAAGGATAGTAGGCTATTATGACGCGGTGTTGTGTTTCAAAATAAAAATTAACCGGGCAAACGTAATGCACCATGCAAACGTATGCCGTCCGACACTCGCTAAAGCTCGGTCGGGCATTACTAAAGGATCGTATCCTATGTTTCAAACCAACCGGGCAATAAGTGGAACACAGGTTTGCGTGCGAGACACCGCCGCTCGACGGTGATTTATTCCGGTCATGAGCCAAAACACGTGCAAGCAAAGCAGTTATCCAATTTACTGAACATACAAAATGGCCGAACTTGTCAGCTGAACCTTTTTTTTCAAATGATCGACAAATCAAGTTAAAGCCAATTAGCTAGTTCTTTGAAAAAATATTACACTTTACATTGAATTTGGATCTTGTTTTCGTAATTGAATAATTAGTTTGAGGAACCCTATAAGGTGTCGATGTCGTGCACAAATTACGTAACGACATAAGGGGGAGGGGGAAGGGGGGTTCGAGGTTGTGTTACTTTCTATGTGTTAGATATAGGAAATTGTGTTACGTTGGGGGGGGGGGGGGTTTAGGTGGTAACAAATTCGGTGTTTTTAGCGTTACGTAATTTGTGCACGACGCCTAAGTCCATTTGACGCACTTGCGAGAAAACGCTTCTCAGATTAGATTTCTTCGTGAAATTGTAAAAAATCATGGTATGGAATCTGTCTATCAAACAATTCCCCTTCCTGGGAACCCATCTTTTCGAGAACATGCACCAATGCAATGAGAGGGGACCCGTACAAATGTTGGGCCCTATTATAGAAATCGAATCGAGGATTCGATACAATCACTATCACTATCACACCGAGTAAAATCTGAAATTATAGAAATCGAGGAAAACAGCTGGATTCGTTACTCTGCTCGAATGTCAGTGGCCGTGCTGAAATATTTTGAAACGAGTTTAAAATGTTTCACAAAGCACTATAGAAAGGATGCCAAATCTTTTTTTGAGACATCTGCTATGAAATTATAAATATCTATATTTCCAAAAGTGTTAATATGATTATGTTTTGGAGAAAACTGGTATTCCCTCAACGAATGAAGATTAATAGGCGTAATGCATTCATGGACAAACGACATCATGGAACAATTTGCTCTAAAAAAATATAATTATTAGAAAATGAACTTTTTCATGTATTTTCATAACTGCAATCTATGGAATTCCGTAAGGAGTCACGCATGAATCCCACTTTTCTTGACAAAATTGTTTTTTTGCATGTGACTCTCTTTTAGCGTCGATTTCTTGTTGTAGCGGCGTCACTAGCTTTATTGTGTTGGGCCACCCCCTGTGGCCCTAAATTCTCGCTTGTGGTGTGCTAGTGTTTTCTTTACCTTTTACCTCATGTCAATCCAAATCTGTAATTTAAAAAAAACATTATTGTTTTGCAAGACATTTACTAATGTACGCTAGCAGGAATAAGCATTTTGACGTAGGACTACGTCTAACCGGAAGATATAGGGGGTGAAATGAAAATCTAAGAACCGAACAAGTAGAAAAAAATGCAAGATTTGGAACGCTTATAACTCGAGCATTTCTCAATAGATCGGAAAGGTGTTTGCATCAATTGATAGGAAATATATCTACGCATCTATCATAACGAATAACATTTAATATTTCTTGAGATAAACAATTGAATAATTCTGAAATATCAAGCATTGTCCAAATTCACTATGTGCCCATTTTTGATTGGTCCATTTTGTGCTCCTCAAATCGTACCGACCAAAACGGGCAACCACAGCAGCAGCGAAATCCAATGAAGCACGATTGGAAAGGAAAAAGAAAAAAAATTACGAAACATTGGTCGCAGTCTCACACATGCGTAATTCTCGAGCGAGCCAGACGATCATTCTCATCCAAACCGTACACCACATCGTTTCGCATTACATCAACAAACTAACACAAGCAGCCATGTCTGGACATGGCAATGGAGGAAAAGTGAAGGGAAAGGCAAACTCCCGCTCGAACCGTGTTGGACTGCAGTTTTCCGTAGGTGTATTCGCCAATTGCTCCGCAAGGGTAGCTAGGCCGAGCGCGTTAATACCAGTGCACCAGTCCATCTAGCCGCCGTTATAGAGTTTCGGCTGCCGAAGTGATCGAGTTGGCTGGCAAAACTGCTCACGCTTTGGTTCGGTGGACATCAAGACAACAACAGGCAGAAGCAAACGCAATCGCAAAACGGCAGCAGGTAGCAGAAGAAAAAAGTTTGTTCTTTATATAAACTGCTTTGGTGGCAAATCCAGAACAAGGCGGCATCGTGGGCGTTCGAAATGGTTTTTTTCAAAACCACGAGTACTAAGTTTTCTAAATTGGAACCATTCCATAAAACACGGCGCTTATCAGGGCCATTAAACCTTTCAAAAAAGAGTTTACGAAATACAGTTTAATGCTTTCTAAAACAATATCCAAAATAATAATAAAACACAAATTGATTTTTTCGTAATCCTGTTTTCCAGGATATGATGAGTATGAGAATTTGGCAGTTGTTCTGAGCTTATTGATGGTTGGGGACTTTCCCGATTATTTAATTTTCACCAATTCTTAAATTGTTTCCAGATTGAAAGTACAGTAATTTACATTTAGTTCGACATTTAGCTAATTGGACGGTCATGTAATGCGACATATTTAGTTGGACATTTTTGTAAACATAGAGTTCGGGGTCCAAATTATGACCCCACATTGAAAGTCGACACTGTACCACTGTCATTGCAAATGTTCAATTGCAGGTTAAAATCGCCTCCAATGCGACACTGGGCGGTGCTTCGGCACGTCGCATTAAATGTAATTTACTGTACAACATGTCACAAGCTGGATGGGAAGAAATTTTCCAACTGTGAAATCTGTGGCGAGTGGTAAACGCCATCGCCAAACAGGAAGGTTTAGCCGAACAAGATGGGGATATCGAGTGATAACAGAACAAAAAACTCTTTAGATTAAAGATAATTTTGTGATCCTGAAAAGGACCCTTTTTAGCCTGCATGTGAATCCAACGAGCGAACAAATCGTAATGAATGTATTTTTGTTTGTTTGTTTCTTTGTTTTTAAGAGGCTTTAAACTTTGCAGTTCATTCGCCTCCAGCCCAGTGAAGAGCCACAATAAAACCAGTCCAGCGGGGACTGGCGAAAGGGAAACCAACAAAATCACTCATCAGACCCGTCCGCTCGACTCTCGGTTAAAGAAGAAGGTAGGAAGGGATCCTATGCTTCATAAGACATTTAATATATGCTGTAAAGAAAAGTAAAAATTTACTGATCCGAGGACCAAAGCAGTAACGAAGCACAAGTGACCTAGCGAAAGGCGTGTTCCAAAGCCAAAAAACAAAACGGCCCCTCTCAGGAGGATAGGAAGGAAAGGAGTGGAAAGGATTTGGGTGGGATTAGTGGATTGGGAGGGGGTGGGAGTGGTATGGGAAGGAAAGAGGGGAGGAGTAGGTGTGGGGTGGGGTGAAATGAAATGAAATACAGTTTGAATAGATAATAAAATATAGTGGTTTTGAATTTAATGGTATATAGTATAGCTGAAAAATGGAGAGGTTTATTTAATGAATTTATTCTCCTTGGTGAGTGTGGCTGTAGGAATAGGAAGTTGATTAAAGTATAATGTAATGGATAGAAGATAGATGTGGGTATGAAAGTATATATTATATTATTTGTTATTTAATATTATTGAATGCGTGTATATACATGTATGAATACCTTCCTTCCGACCCGTACATACATGTGTATACACACATAAACACGCATACATGACTGTGAAGTGGCGAACTTTAATAAGCACTTTCCAAGGTATTTAGTATTTCGGTTTAGATTTTACCAAAGAAGTCGGTTTCTTTCAGAAACGCAATTAAATTGGTTTCTTGGGTCTCGTCTCTACTGAGAATATCTCGGAGACTCTGACCTATGTTGTGTCGGACTCGAGCATCTTTGGTATGTTGACATTCAAGTAAAAGATGGCTAACGGAAACCGGAGCTTCGTTGCAAGCACATTGGGGTTTTTCGGCTCTGCAGAACAAGTGTGAGTGGGTGAAGTTAGTGTGCCCAATTCGAAGACGGGTAAGGACTTGCCTTTCCCTACTATTGAGGCGGTCATCCCAAGGGAGAGTGGAATTTTTAATTTTATGAAGATGAGTGGGACGGCTGTTTATCCAGCCTATGTCCCAGCTTTTACGGACTTGCTGTTTTACCCAGCGGACAATGTCAGATGGAGGACAGGGCATGTCTGGGGGATCTATTTTGCTGCCCTTGCCGGCCAGTATGTCGGCGGCTGTGTTTCCACGGATTCCTGAGTGACCAGGAACCCAGCAGAAGGAGATGTTTTTATTTGAAGCAGCCTCTTCTGTTTGCTTAATCCATGGGTGTTTGCTGTTTCCACTCAGAAGATCGTGGAGACAGCTAGCTGAGTCTGAGAATATTGTGGTAGGAAGAAACTCATGGGTGCATTCTTGGGTAGCTATTAAAAGGGCGAAAGCTTCCGCACTGAAGATGGAGCATTGCGGTGGAAGAGAAAAGCTACCAGTGTATCTACTCTCAAAGACTCCACATCCAACTCCATCGGCACTGACTGAACCATCTGTGTATACCTGGTGGTTGATTTGAAAATTGGATGCAACGAGGTTATTGAAGCAGGCTTTGACTTTTGGAGAAGGGTCTCCCGCTCGAACTGTCTTGAGAAGTTCAAGGTTAATGTTCGGCGGTTTGACGTTCCAATTTCTTCCCGTCGCAGATGAACGTTCACATATATCGGGAAGATCTTTGTTCGTGAGATTTTTGAACCATGTTTTAGCTCTATGTATTAATGGGACATTGTGGTCGCTTTCGGGGAGTGACAAGTGACGGATGGCTTTATTGGTGATGGCTTTTGTTACCAGGTGGGTGAAGGGAAGTTGCCCACTTTCTGCCATTACAGCAAGAGTGGGACTGGTGGGAAAAGCGCCAATTGCGAGCCTAATTGCTTTATTGTAAATTGGTTGAATGGTGTTTAACACCCTGTCCCCTCCACGGCTGAAGGTGCCTATTCCGTAAAGGATTTGTGGGACCAACCAAACATTTACAACATTTAGCAACGTCTTTCTATGACCAGAGGCTAGGTTGCCTGCGATAGACTTGATGATGTTCAATTTCTTTCTGGTGGCTATTTTGGTCTTTTGGGAATGTGATAGGAAGTTGAGTTTCTTGTCGAAAGTAACCCCTAGTATTTTCAATGTCCTCATTGTAGGGATCGGGATTTTGTTGAGCTGAAGATAGGTTCTCCTTCTGAGAGCTTTTCCGATATGTATGTGTTTGGATTTCTCCGGGGAAATTTTAAAACCTGTTTTTAGAGCCCAGTTTTGGATGGAGTCTAAGGTTTTTTGAAGCCTCTTTCTCTGAATTAAGCCGAAGCAGCTCGTAGAGATAAGAGTGATGTCATCTGCATAGACTATGACCTTTATATGGTCCGGGATAATCTCGAATAGAGATTGCATGGCAATGTTGAAGAGGGTTGGTGAAAGTGCTGAGCCTTGTGGGAAGCCATTTTCTGGGATTTTTAGAGAAGATTGGTGGTTGTTAATAACGGTTTTGAAAGACCGGTTTTCTAGAAAACTTTTAACGAAGAGACCTAATCTCCCACGAATCCCCCAGTCGAAAAGGCTTTTCAGCACTGGGTACCTCCATGCCCGATCGAAGGCCTTGGATAAATCCAGGGAAACAATATCAATGTGGTGTAATTTTTCAGTTGCGTCGTCTAGGATTTTTTCGATTGCTACAAGGCAATCTTCTGTACCTTTTCCCGCACGGAAGGCGAATTGTCTGGGATCAATCAGCTTATTTGACTCTAGAAAAGTCGTTAAGCGTCGATTGACCATTTTTTCCAAGACTTTCCCAACACAACTTAGGAGAGTGATGGGGCGGAAATTGTCAAGAAGATGGTTGTTCATGTCTGGTTTCGGGATACAGATCATTAAACCCTCTTTCCAGCAACTGGGGAGGGTTCCACTGTCCCAGACTTTGTTGAGGAGCTTCAGAAGTGCTTTTTTCCCGAGATGGGGTAGATTCTTAAGCATAGGGTAGCTAATGTCATCAGGTCCTGTGGATCCTTGTTTGACTTTGTTCAGTACCCAATCGAGCTCTTTGAGGGAGAGGTTTTTGTTGAAGTCAAATTCCACATCGGTATGAAAATCGATGGGAATTCTTTCGCATTCCGTTTTGTGGGTTAGAAAGGTTTGGTCGTAGTTTTGATTGGAGGAGGCGGAAGCAAAGAAATCTCCAAACGCCTCGGCGATGATTTTCCGGTCATTGGTGTATTGACCGTTAATTAGAAGATTATATTCTTTGCTTCTTTTCTTTCCATGAAGCCTGCCAATCTTACTCCATAAATCCTTTGTTGACGCGTTGGGATTAATTTCGCTGACGAATTTAACCCAACTGTTGTGCTTGGCTGTGTTGATAGCAGTCTTAGCTTCTTTGCGAGCCCTTTGGAACTCTGCAAGCAGAGTGGGTCTCAGTGGGCTGTCCGGATGGGCCTTTCTTAATTTGCGTAGGGCCTTACGTCGACCTTTGATCGCTGCCTTCAGCTCAGGCGACCACCATGGGACACATTTCCTGCCAGGGATGCCACTGGTTCTGGGGATGTGCACCATTGCAACTTCTAGGACAACTTTGGAGAATTCCTTGGCTGTCCAATCTCGTTTAGCGGAGAGGCGGTTTTCAATGTCAAACTGATAGCCAGCCCAGTCAGCGTATTCAAATTTCCATCTTGGCCTTGTTGAAAACTCTGGAGAAGTTTGGCCGAAGGAAGTGAAGATTGGAAAATGATCGCTTCCGCAAGTATCATCGTGGATGTTCCAAGAAAGTTTTGAAGATAGTTTGTCTGATACTATAGTGAGATCGATGGCTGAAGTAGTACCAGAATAATGGATTCTGGTGTGTTGGCCGTTGTTAAGAAGGAGAAGAGAATGGTCGGATATGAAATCCTCAATGATGGATCCTTTTCGATCGAGGTATGCACCTCCCCAGGCGTATGAGTGGGCGTTGAAATCACCCATAAGCATGATTGGGGCGGGAAGTTGGGCGAACAGATGGTCCAGTTGGCCGCGTAGAGTGTTCGGATCGGAATCATTAGTGATGTAGATGCTAACGACGGTGATTGGAAAGGGGTGTTTAATGCGCACTACCACTGCCTGAAGATCAGTGGTAATGGGAAGAACATCATGTGGAGTGCCATCTTTGATTGCGATTGCAACTCCGTTTTTTGAGGGGTTGGGACCCTCTTTGAAATATGTGATATATTTTGAGATGAAGTGTTTATCGAAGTTGTTTGGAGTCATAGTTTCTTGAAGGGCTATGACTGTGGGATTAGAGTTTGAAATAAGCATTTTCAGTTCTAGAATATTTCGTCGGATACTTCTGATGTTCCATTGTATCCCGAATTTCTGTGTTGGAGTGAATGTGTTGGTGTTTTTAACTCTAATTCCTAAGTCTTAATTGTGTGTATGTTTGAACTATTCAAAGAGAATTAGTTCGATGGTCCTTTACCCTTGGAAAGAGAAGCTTTCTTTGAGGTATTGGTGTTGTTTTTGTTTGGTGTAGAAGTCTTTGGAGTGTTTGTTGTGTTTGTGTTGTTTTTTGTTGAATGTGCGTTGCTGTTGTTGTTATTGTTGTTTTTTGTTTGATGTGTGTTGTTGTTGTTGTTTTCTGTTGGGGTTTTATTGTTATTTGTTGTTGGTGTCTGTCTTTGTTCATTCTTAGTTATTTTCTTGTCCTTGTTTGTTTGGGTCTCATCTTCAGATTTTTGATCTGACTCTGAGGATGATCCTTTAGTTATTTTTCTTTTGTTTTTGTTTTTGTTTGGAACATCAGACGTGTCCATAGAAATGACTGATTCGCTTTCGGATTCAGTTGATGAACTACCAGTTGTTGAATCTGTCATGGTTGTATCGAATGTAGTGTCAATTGTGGGGGTGCTTTCGCGACTAGAAGTGGCCGAAGCGGCCGAGGCGCAGTTACATTTGCAGTTGGGTGCTGGCTTTTGCAAGTTGGAAAGTCTGTCTTGCAGAACACTTGCGAATGTTGGAGCATTGTTTTGAAGTTGCAGCTGTTCCTTTGCCTCTTTGTATGAGATTCCATTGTCGATTCTTATTCTGGTGATTTTATTTTCGGTTTGCCATACGGGACAATTCCTACTAGAAGAGGAGTGGTTCCCTTGGCAGTTGACACAAAAAGCTGAAGCATCGCATACTTTGTTTGCGTCTGTTTGTTGTTCCGGATGTTCATGGCCGCAGTTTCTGCAAAGCGGATTTTCGCGTTTGCATCGCTTGTTCGTATGTCCAAATTTGTAGCACTTGTAGCATTGCATGGGATTGGGATAAAAATTTCTAGTCCCGGCTCGAATGAACCCAAAGTAAATAAAATTGGGAACGACAGTTCCGCGAATGGTCAATATTAAAGTGGCCGTTGGCACAACAATGTTGTTGTCCTTTCTGGTGATGCGTTTGACGCCGATCACACCTTGAGCGGTGAGTTCTTTCACCAGTTCGGATTCCGGAAGGTCGATAACTTCGCGGCAAGTCACAACGCATTTGCGTTGGTTTAAAGTTGGGTGGAAGATCACTTCTACAGGAGTATTATCAATCAGTTTGGTAATCGAAAGTAACTTACCGACTGTATCCTCATCCCTGGTTGTCAAGATGTACTGGAGTTTCTTTTTATCATCTCGCTGTGGTTTGGCGCTGTTGAATTTTTTTACAACTGCCTTGATGGTATTGCTGACTGTGAAGGGGTTTGTTGGAAGCACCTTGTCTCCTGTGGCTCTCAGAAGCAGTATCTGGAGATTACCGTTCGAGGGGTCCGCCCATAGTGGAGCGGTGGCTTCGGTGGGCCTGCCCTCATAGAAATTTGTAGCCCGGCCTCCCGGAGGCCCGGAGCTACTTGAAGCCATGCTTCTGCTTGACTATACCTAGGTTATAGTCAGCAGGTACGGATATGAAATCACTAAAATTCCTTATTGGGAGATATTCACTAAGGGGTATGTTCCCAGAAAATTACACTTTATTCTAGTAAAGCACTTTGAAAAGCCACCAATGGGTGCGGAAAATTGCAAATCACACTTAATATAATAATTGCTTCCGTCACTTCACTTGCTTGTATGCGTGTTTTTCTTTTTAGATTTTATTTAATAATAAAGATTCACTACACTACAATATAACTGGCAACACTGCCCGAAAGAAAAAGGGGGCGTGGCGTCGGTGACGCCGAAAAAGCGCGCGCTTTTTCCGGCAAGCCGGTGAGCGCCCGCTCTCCACGGTCGAAGCGAGCTATTGCCTTTTCCCGCTCTCCTTCTGCTGTCACCTTAAAACTTATTCTAACAAATCTCCTTCCACAATCGCCAGGGGGAACGTCCCAGTCCGCTGTCCAGAAACGCCAAAACTCCGAGCTGCTGAAAGAAAAATCGACCTTCTCGGTCGGAGGTTAAAATCAGTATGATGTATTTTTTGGCCATCGCTGACTTTTAACGCTCATTCGTTCGTCTCGTTGGACTCGCCCCTTTGGTTGAGTCTGCCGATTTGTCTCTATCCTGTGAGTGTGTAACGCTAAAGTACAAAACGCGCGGATCCGCTGAAAAATATATCATTCTTTTTCAAACCGTAAATCAGTGTGGTTGTAGTGTGGCATCGTTTCACATCACAATATACCTAATAGCGGTTATAGAAATTCGGCCGCCGGAGTGCTCGAGTTGGCTTGCAAAGCTGCTCACGACAATAAAAAAAACCCGCCTACAGAGCAGAGCACATTCGGTTCGGTGGCAACAACTAGTTTCAGCGAGTGGCAAACGCAATCGCAAAACGGCAGCAGGTAGAAGAAGGAAAAAGTTTGTTTATACAGACTGCTTTGGTGGCAAAACCAGCTACCGTAAAACACGGCGCTTTTCAGGGCCATTAAACCTATCAAAGAAGACTTATTAAAAGTTTTCACAATACCAATGCATTCTAAAGTGACATAATATGACATATTATATAAACCGATTGATCATTCAGTTTTCACAAACCCATGCATGGTTTCCGAATTAAAAGTGGCTTCAAATTACAACACATTGTATGCAGGATGGCATTAACGAATTTTCTCGGTAGCAAGAACTGCTTTCTTTGGCTGATAACTGATGTTGACTAACGTTACATCTGCATTGTATAGAAACATAACAAAGGAGCAACATGATGAGCTATGTATGTATTTCTATTTACTTTGTTTGCGGAGACTACAAATCTTACAATTCATTCGTCTCCGAAACCACAGTTTAAGGTACGGTAATGTGCTCAATAATGAAATATATGATAGTGAATGAGCTGATGACCACCTATGTATTCCCTATCACAGCCATCATTTTGATTGTACGATATGTGCATACGCCAACAGATGCCCGACGTTGAACATTTAATAAGTACAAAGCCTTCAGAAAAAAATCAAGAACCAACTATGAGATAGTGAGAACAAATTGAGAAAGTTTGTTAAAAAAAAAAGCAAAAACACAACACAAAAGGTTCTTTTCAGAACCGCCAACATGTTCATAAAGAGTAAACAGTAAACTAATCCATTTTTCAGGTAGATAGGTAGGTATTCACGTAGGAGGAGAATATAAAACAATATATTCAAAATATATATTTAGCAAAAGCTGTCCCCTTTGTATAGTCCTACGTCACTCCGGTTATGTCCCCGACATTACCCACCCGTCTTTTTTAGATAGGAAATTCGGTTGATAGTAATTCAAAGAGTGCACCCGTGGCCGAGTGGTTAGCGTCTCACATTATCATGTCGGGTGTTCGGGTTCAATTCCCGTTCTGGCCGGGGGATTATTCGTCAGAGAAATTTCCTTCGACTTGCACTGTGGTCACGCGTATTCTAGAGCTTGCCCCTCGGAATACATTCAAGGCGTGTTATTTGGCTTAAGAAATCTCAACTAAGTATTAATAAATGACGCTAGTTGATGCATACGTTGAGACGGCAAAAGTTCCACAGGGAACGTTAACGCCATTCAAGAAGAAGAATAATTAATTCAAAGAATATGATTAAATTTACTTCCACTCATTTTCAGCCACTGAAATATGCTCTGGAAGTAAGTTCTGCATTCTAAATTATAGCATGATTAATATAAATAATGCTGGATTGAACACTTACCTTGTATAGACTGTTCTGGCAGCACCGTAAAACAAATACTGAACAAAACAAACGAACATGTGTTGAAAATTGCATATATTTAAGCGTTTCTGAAATGTTTCCCAAAGGAAAATATCAAGTACGCAAACCGAAGCAAAACAAAATGAATAGAGCTAACGAGCAAAATTCATATCGCCTCGATTTCTATAATAGGGCCCTATGACATCGATCACGCAGTTTGGCAATGTACAGAGAATCACGCCGTCATAGAGTACCTTTTGTATACGCTTGAGGCCCAAGGAAGACAAATCTATGTTCCTATCAGGGATTTGTTGGGAGCTGCGAGGTCTGCTAAATGCAGTCGATTTATGTTTTTGTGAAAAGGTCTACTATGAGAATGGAATGCCTATGTATTCTCCTTTTTCGTTATTAGTTTGTTGATTTGTCCAGATGCTATCCCTGGTCCTAATGCACAATGTTACAGTGTGCAGGGCAATCCTTGGTTGAGACAACGATACCCCATTTCCATATGCCTAACATAACCAGTCCTTCAAACATTATTGCCCACCCAATCAGTCGAATCCTATTTAACGTAGAGTCAAGATAAAATTATGAAAACAAATATAAATCAAAAAAACGAACTCAATATCAAATAATTCTGCGCTGGTTGTTGATTCTGAAATATTCAGAGCGTTAACTTCGGTTAACTATTCTATCAAACAATCGTTCAAATAAGGGGGTTTGCAAATTGTTTACTTGAAGACCACAGTCAACATTGGAAGTATTATCACAATATTCTCCAACCTCGAAAAAAAAACCACGAACGCCAACCGTTCCGATAAGAGACACAGGACTGAGTGACGCCACGTGTATCTTATCTACTAATGGTCTAAACACGGTACAAAGAATCGATTGTGCTACGCAAATCGCAACCCTATTTCCAGCCGTTGAATATGTTCCATTAGTTTCTGGCTCGCAAAGGCACACGGAACGAGTTTCGCGCTCTCTGTCGAGATGCCTCATATTCTAATCTGTGGTACAATAGTGGTAGCATCCATGGTGCTTCTATTGGATGCAAGTGTATCAAATGTCGAAACGGTGGATATATGCTCTCTCTGTCGTTGTTTGGAGGATGCTGAGGATGGGGATACAATGATAGTGGAATGTGTAGGAAAAAGTCCTTCCCACCAGCAGCACGCTTCACAGCACTATCTGGATTTGCACCATACAGTTTGGCCGGTTGTAAGCGATTCGAAAAACGGTTTGCCAAAAGTGCGCGCCTTCTTCAACAATATGGAATTGAAGTATTTACCCGCGTAAGTATAATAAATTTTGTTGGAATGATGCGTCAGACAAAGTAGCGGATGTTTGTTGCGCAAAGTTAGTACATATCCCCGGAAAAAGGTATGATCAATTTTGGCGTGAGTATGCGCTGCCGAGCTATGTTATCAATGCGAACCTTTATGACACAAATTAGGGTGAAGTGATTGCAAGCGCCGTGATATCAAAAGATAGATAACAGAGAGCGTTTGTGGTGCGAATGTTATTGCTCGTGAAATATGATAGCGTCGATCGCGCATTACTAACGTGGAATGTTTCACACGGAAATGCACTAGAGTAAATGGTTTTGGTTTGTCCAGTCGAAAATATGATATTGGTTTGGTTTGGTTGAATGCTCAGCGCACCTGTGTCAAATCAGGTATTCAAATGTTCCCAAACATATCAATAAAATTGTCTTTTTCATGATCTTCAGTAGTTTTACAGGATATTTTTACGGATTCATATGTTTTAAAGGTTTATAAAGTCCATCTTCTATTGATGTCAAGCGCCCCTCATTTAAGCTAACTTTTAATCAACCACTGATGATTATTTGGTACGTATTTAGACTTTTTCTGGATTATAATACTTACAAATCTTGTAAACATCATGCTTGCTAATAATTTGTATAAGATTTATATGTCTAAGTCATGCAATTGTAGCATCTCGATGACCACAATTCTGATCATGGATTGTCCGATGCGCTGATATTGGTTTGTCCACATGAATACTCTGGCAACCGCTTGGCGCGCTGCAGTTTGTTTGTTTTGTTTGTTGTCCTTCGTGCAAAGCAGAAATAAAGTTTATCTGTGTTGAGTTCTGTTCATCTTCAAAATGGCCAAGCAAATGTAATATTTCGAAGAAAGTCTAAATTAACAAGAAATGCAACATCAACTAGAAAATTCGAATTTCTTCATTCATAAATAGTAATTTCTAAAACCGGACAAACCATGATCATTTTTCGGACAAACCATAATCAGAGGTGGACAAACTATGATAATAATTTTTCTTTGAATAAAATCGTAAAAACGAAACGAAAAACGAAAACGGTGTCAAACGAGAAGAGTGGTATCGCACTCTCCTCACTTTTGGCATATAATAAGAGGAACGCTCATCAGCAAGCCGTGGAGTAAAGGTGACGTATAATTTTCATCAAAACGAATATTGCAGATTTTCTTCGTGATTTTTTTTTCTTGTAGGTCATTTCAGTGTTTTGAAGACTATTTCTCGAAGAAGTTGTGAAGTTATTGGAGCCATTTGTTTAGCGAGTGGAATTCCCCGAAGAAGATATACGAATTTTGAATTTTCAAGTGTTTTTCGGTGTGTGTGAAGCTTCCCGCTGTATTGAACCTTGGTGCAGGATTTCTGAAGATTCCCTGCCTCTGGAAAATATAAAACAGCTAAGTTTTTGTTTTGTGTTACTTAATTAATTAATTAATTTTATTTAATTTTTTTTATATATACAAAAATAATAGTTTTATTTTCTGTGAGTGTTAGGCATTTTATGCTCTCTCTGCTCTCATTTTTATTACACAATTCTATCTAAAGGGGAACGAACCCTCCGATGTTGATATGAGCATCGTAGCTTCTCCTAGTAATTGTTTTTCTGAAGTTCGTCCTTCGAAGAAAAATAAAAAACAATCACAGTTAAATTCGACACAGCCAACAATTGATTCTGTTTCACTCAGTTCGGTTCAAAATCTAATTAATTCTCCTCAACATCCAATCATTGAGAATATTCCTCCCAAGAATCTTTCTCGAATACGACAATACCAGAACGTTTCGGGTTCATCGAAAAATCGTTGGGTGGTATTCTTCCGTCCCAAAGGGAAACCGTTAAGAGTGACCCAAATTTGTAAAGACTTGAAATCTAATTACTCAAGTGTCTTGGAGATTACAAAAGTTAATAAAGACAAACTTCGTGTTGTGCTCTCGGATTGTAAAGACGCTAACGCAGTTGTAAATAATTCTTTGTTCACTGCTGAATATCGAGTGTATATTCCGGCACACATTGTTGAAATCGATGGTGTGGTTTCGGAAAAATCTCTCCAACTAGCAGATTTCGAAAAAGCAGAGGGTATTTTTCATGATGTAAAACTTCCTCATGTGAAAATTTTAGAAGTTCGATCGCTGAATTCATTTATAATTGATGGCAACGAGAAGAAATATTTCCCATCTGGTTCTTTTAGAATCACCTTCGAGGGCACAGCTCTTCCAAATTATGTGCTCATTGATAAGCTTCGTCTTCCAGTTTGATTATTTACTCCCAAAATAATGTCATGCACTAATTGCAAACAGTTAGGTCACACTAAAACCTTCTGTTGCAATAAAATTAAATGTTCTAAGTGTGGAGTCGATCATGATGAAAGTATTTGCAACAAGGATGCTGATAAATGCATTCTTTGTGGAGGTGTTCCTCACACAGTTAAAGACTGTCCAAAATACAAATCCCGTTCAATTAAACTTAAACAGTCACTTAAAGATCGTTCTAAGCGATCCTTTGCTGATATACTCAAGGCAGCTCAGGTATCCGAGATTTCAGAAAATCGTTTCTCTGCTTTATCAGAGGATGATGAATCGGATACTACTTTCGATCCAATAATCGCGGGAAGAACCAGGAAGAGAAAAAATACTTCCTCCTCCAAGCCTGCTAAAAAAAGAGGATTATCCTCTAATCAACCAGAAGCTTCTTCTCATTTTTCTGCTCCTTCCAACAGTAACCCTCCTGGTTGGGGATCCTCTAACTATGACGTTCATTTCCCTGAATTGTCAAGTCATCCCAGATTTGCTTCTCGATCGGTTCCTGAACCCCAATCATTTTCAGGAGGTATTTGCTTTTCTTCAATTGTTAGATGGATCTTTGATATTTTCGGAATTTCAGATTCATTGAAATGTCTCATTTCTGCTTGGCTTCCTACTATCAGTCAGTTAGCTAAACAAATGGTTGCAAAGTGGCCCCTCCTCTCCTTCATTAATTTCGATGCCTAATTTATTGGATGAGTCAGAGAGTTCTATACTATTCTACAGTGGAATTGTAGAAGTCTTCTTCCAAAACTTGACTCTTTCAAGCAAATGCTCCATTTTTTGAATTGCGATGTGTTTGCTCTTTCTGAAACATGGCTTCGTTCGGACAATATATTAAACATCCATGATTTCAATATTATTCGTTTAGACCGTGATGATTCCTATGGAGGAGTTCTCATAGGTATTAGAAAATGTTATCCATTTTACAGGATTCCCCTGCCTTTAGTCACAGGAATTGAAATTCTTGCGTGTCAGGCACGCATCAAGGGTAGAGATTTGTGCATTGCTTCTATTTATATTCCACCAAGTACAATGCTTAATTATCGAAACCTTGTGAATATAATTGAGCTTCTTCCACAACCTCATCTTATTTTGGGAGATTTCAACTCACATGGCATTGGCTGGGGTGAATCTTTTGATGATCGAAGAGCTAATTCTATATATGATCTTTGCGATGAATTCAACATGACAGTTTTAAATACAGGTGATATAACAAGAATTGCTCCTTCATCAGGCCGCGCAAGTCGCTTAGATTTATCCCTTTGTTCTTCCTCTTTATCATTAGATTGTCATTGGAAGATTATCCAAGATCCACATGGAAGTGATCATTTGCCGATCACCGTTTCTATTTCAAATTATTCTAAATCGTCTGAAACTATAAATGTTCAGCATGATTTATCTAGAAACATTGATTGGAAGAGATATTCTTCAATTATTTCAGAATCAGTGGCATTAGTTAATGAGTTACCCCCGTTAGAAGAATATAATTTTCTAGCTGGTTTAATTCATGACAGTGCTATTGATGCCCAAACGAAACGTTTTCCTGGGAATTCGTTTCGCAGACGTTCTCCTAATCTGTGGTGGGATCAAGATTGTACAAATCTCTATAAAGAAAAATCGAATGCTTTCAAGAATTGGCGTAAATCAGGCTCCTGCGAACGTTACGACAATTACATTTATCTGGAGCGTAAATTCAAAAGCTTCATAAAAGCCAAAAAGAGAGCCTATTGGCGTAATTTTGTGAATGGGCTTTCCCGAGAATCTTCCTTGAGCACTCTTTGGAGAGTTGCCAGACAGATGAGAAATTCAACTCATTCAAATGAACAAGTTGAATATTCTGAAAGGTGGATCTTTGACTTTGCCAAGAAGATATGTCCAGACTCAGCACCTGCTCCACCTCCCTTCTTGGAGACATCTGATGATATTGCGCCTCCGTTCAGTATGGCTGAATTTTCGTTTGCACTTCTGTCATGTAACAATTCGGCGCCGGGGTCAGATAGGATCAAATTCAACTTATTGAAAAATCTACCTGATAATGCGAAGAAACGTTTGTTAAAATTGTTCAATGTTTTCTTGAGCAGAACGTTGTTCCGCATGAGTGGCGACAGATTAAAGTTATAGCTATTCTGAAACCTGGTAAACCTGCGTCTGATTATAATTCTTATAGACCAATTGCAATGCTCTCTTGCATTCGAAAATTATTAGAGAAAATGATTCTATGTCGCTTAGACAGCTGGATAGAATCCAACAACCTCCTCTCACCTTCGCAGTTCGGGTTTCGTAGAGGTAAAGGAACTAATTATTGTCTTGCTCTGCTTTCATCAGAGGTTGACATAGCCTTGTGTAGTAAGCAACAAATGGCATCAGTGTTCCTAGATATCAAGGGTGCGTTTGATTCAGTTTCCATTGAGGTTCTTTTTGAAAAACTTCATCTAAATGGGTTTTCTCCAAAATTAAATAGTTTTTTGTTTAACCTAATGCGTGAAAAACATATGAGTTTTTCCCATGGTTCTTCGTCAGTTTTACGGATTAGCTACATGGGCCTTCCTCAAGGCTCATGTCTTAGTCCAATCCTTTACAACTTTTATGTAAATGACATCAATGTTTGTTTATCAGGAAACTGTACTTTGAGACAATATGCAGATGATTGTGTAGTGTCGGTAACAGGCAAAGACAGTATTCATCTGTATAATCCCTTGCAGATTTCTCTTGATAATTTGGTTGAGTGGGCTTGTAAATTGGGTATTGAGTTTTCTTCTGAAAAGTCAG
The DNA here is from genome assembly GCF_029784135.1 of Toxorhynchites rutilus septentrionalis. Taxonomy (NCBI): domain Eukaryota; kingdom Metazoa; phylum Arthropoda; class Insecta; order Diptera; family Culicidae; genus Toxorhynchites; species Toxorhynchites rutilus. Next base: position 70,611,338 of record NC_073746.1, on the reverse strand, counting down.
AAATGGTTGTGTTTTCAAGAAAACACCGTCCCGCACAATTGCAACTTAAACTTTTGGATAGAACAATTAGGCACTCGCCGTCATTCAAGTATTTAGGAGTTGTGTTTGATTCTAGAGTGTGATGGGGTAAACACATAGGTTACTTGAAACAAAAATGTCAGAAACGAATAAATTTTCTCCGATCCATAACAGGGACTTGGTGGGGGGCGCATCCCGTCGATTTGATTAGGTTGTATAAAACAACCGTTCTATCTGTTATGGAGTATGGAAGTTTTTGCTTCAGGTCCGCTGCCCGTACTCATATTATGCAACTGGAAAGGATCCAATATCGCTGTTTGCGTATTGCTCTAGGATGTATGCAGTCAACACATACAATGAGCCTAGAAATTTTAGCTGGTATCCTTCCTCTTTCTGTGCGCTTTTTCGAGTTATCATTTCTTTTTTTGATACGTTGTGAAACACTCAATCCGATAGTGATAACAAACTTTGAAAAAATGCTAACCTTAGGCACTCAATCTAAGCGAATGTCGCTATATCTTGAATTTCTGACCCTGGAAAGCCCATCTGCTTTACTTGGTTTCCAGACCATTCCTTCAATTTTGTTCAATCCTTCTATTAATTTTGACTTGTCAATGAAAGTTTATGTGAGTGGTATTTCCAGTGATCTCCGCCAAATAGTCATGCCTGCAATTTTCTTGTCAAGATATAAACATATTGACTCAACCAAAATTTTTTTTACTGATGGATCTAGTCTTAATGGTTCCACAGGTTTTGGGGTATTTAATATTAACTTCTCCATATTCCGTAAGCTTAGTTTGCCCTGTTCGGTGTTTGTTGCGGAATTGGCTGCAATATACACTGCATTACAACATATTCAGACCTTGTCCCCTGAACATTTTTACATTTTTTCTGATAGTCTCAGCTCTTTAGAGGCACTTCGTTCGGTAAGGTCTAGATATTCTTCGTATTTCTTGTCTGGAATCCAACATCTTGTAAGTGTTTTGATAAGTAGATCATTTAATATCACTTTTGTATGGATTCCCTCTCATTGTTCGATACCAGGAAATGAAAAAGCTGATCTTCTTGCTAAGAAGGGCGCTACGGAAGGACTGTTATGTCATAGGCCAATTACTTTTGATGAATATCTCCATTTTCCTCGTGAACGTGCACTTCAATGTTAGCAGACAAGTTGGAATGGTAGTGATAAAGGTCGGTGGCTGTATTCTATCATTCCTAAAGTTTCCCTCAAACCATGGTTCAAAGGATATAATTATTCTCGTGATTTCATTCGAGTAGTGTGCAGACTCATGTCTAATCATTATTCCTCGAATGCACATCTTTTTCGAATTAACATCAGTGATAGTAACCTATGTATTTGTGGTACAGGTTACCACGATATTGATCACATTGTATGGTATTGCTCTGAATTTCAAAATAAAAGGTTATCTTTAATAGAAAATTTTCGCAAAAAGGGAATGCCACTCAATGTTTCGATCCGTGACGTTCTGGCTACTCGTAATCTCGATGCAATTATGTTGATTTATTACTTCCTCAAATCCATACACTTTCAAGTATGAGTATGTGTGTATTTTTCTTTTATTTTTGATTATCGTTTACTTCTCCAACTTTTTTGTTTTTTGTTATGAATATTTTTATTATTTATCAATAATATATGGTTATTAACGTTTTCATTTTTCTTCAACTATTTTCCTCAGAACTCAAAAATACTCAGATGCACGCAATTGCTCGCAATCTTCAAGGAGGTGGTTTTCTCTATAAAAAATCCTCAAGAAGAAGTCTTAAATAATATTTCATAATAAATTTTGTATAATTATTTATATTGTTCTATTTCTTGGAAAAATCATAGGGTTTTTATGCCTTTATGAGAAAGAACATTTGCATAGTTCTACTCACAGAGGCTTTTCCCTATACATAAACACGGCTCATTGATGCTTAACGTTGCTGAGCCAGTTGAAAATAAATTAAATTATATATAAGAGGAACGCTATCGCGCTCCCTGCCCTCAAACGGTTAAGCAATCCCACGCTCAGGTAATTCCTGATTAGAGAGGTTCTGTTTTGTGTATGCACGCTCACATCAATAGCATCAATAGTGAAATATAATGGGACTTCATGATAAAAAGGTGGGCAACAAAGTTCCGGCTGTGTTTCAATAGATGGCTCCAGTAGTAATTGTGAATTGATTTCGACATATCCATACCTCATTCACCAAGCGCAGACATATGGAAAACAAACTACTTTAGCGCACTAGTGATTTTATCGATTACTAGCTGACCCGACGAACTTCGTCTCGCCGAAAATAGATTTTTTGATTTGAATACTTTCAAACATCCACGTTTTCTTACTAAGTGAACGTTAGTGAGTTCAATCACTGAACTCTTCATTGATTGATTACCCTTTGACCCTTTACAATTTCCTTTTACTATAAATTGTCTAGTACTTCTACAAAAATTCGTCCTTATAATATAAAATTATTTTCAGACACAATTCTCGTTCAAGATTCTTCAGGCATTTGGAAATAACATGTTTCTCCATTGCATGGAATACATGTTTCATACAGAGAATATTACAAAATAAAGACAGCTCAAATCGGACCATTCCTTCCTCGGGTTTAGGGCACACCAACACATTTGGTCTTCCATTTTTGTTTATATAGATAGAAGATATAGGAATGCGTTATCTGAAAATCCTTTTCCACTTTCGAACATAAATCAATTTCGATAGCGCAAATATCGAATGGACTAACAACACTAATTATGATGTAATTTTCGAACATGTGGGAATTCAATTTTCCGAATTTTCCGACCTTCCTTCAGTATTTTCCGAAAATTTTCCGATTTTTCTCTTCACTATATTGATCTACGGGAAGAGACGAATACAACAAAATAAAGAAGGCTAAAATAGGACCATCCCTTCTTTGGGTTTTCCGATTAGTAACAGATTTTGCCTTACATTTTTATTTATATAGATATAAGATATGGAAATGCGTTATTTCACCTGAAAATCCATTTCCACTTACGAACAAAGATCAATTTCGATAGCGCAAATATCGAATGGACTAACAACGCTTATTATGATGTAATTTTCGAACATGTGGAAAATTCAATTTTCCGAATTTTCCGACCTTCCTTCAGGATTTTCCGAAAATTTTCCGATTTTTCTCTTCACTATATTGATCTACGGGAAGAGACGAACACAACAAAATAAAGAAGGCTAAAATCGGACCATCCCTTCTTTGAGTTTTCCGCTTAGCAACAGATTTTGCCTTACATTTATATATATATATATATATATATATATATATATATATATATATATATATATATATATATATATATATATATATATATATATAGATTATCCTAGATTTCGATGTTGACAACCGTTCACGTAACAGTAAGACAAAAACCTTTCGAAGACACTGAGGTGAAGGTATTGCTCGATGAGGATCCATGCCATGAAGAACTTGTGGGGTAATAGTGTTTGTAAGAGAAGAGCAAAGCACACGTAAATAGATCAATTCACTTATCAGACTGTGTGGCGCTTCATTGACACGAGTCTTTGAATACATTTGTAAAAAATAACAATTCAATACTAAAGTAAAATGTATGAACGATGTGTTGTTCAATTGCAAATATAAATATATATAGAAGGTGCATTTGCAAATGAAGTAAAATTTTGATTATACGTGAGCGTAACATGAGCAAATTTATAACACATGCGAATTGGGGCTCTTTTGGTATTAACAAGTTCTTCCGCATAGTAACTCGATGTTGATAATTCCTCAATATTTTCCTTCGTTGATCGTATTGTTTTCACATATTCACGTTGGAGAGCCCTAACACTTCTCTTCGTTGGCCGAGGCATTTTGATTGAATGTAGTACTTTTCTTTTACTGTTTTTGAAAGCATAGGCAGCCGTAGCAGTGTCCCGAGCTCTGCAATACAATTTATTTAACCAATGTTAATGTTGCAAAAACTTACATTATAGACCCATTGAACGTAAAAATAATAAATGTATTGATATCAACACAATTTTATTCTATTGATTTCCATGACATGAAACGCTATGGCTCAGGAATAACATTTCATTGAGTGGTTTTTGTAGCTCTTTCGATGATGTTGTCTGGCATCAGTGTCGAAAAATTAACGTTGCTTTCACCAATACAAACAAAACCATATACGAAAATTGAAAAATGAAAATTTAACTTTCAAAGCACTAGCTCGAGTTTTCCGACGTTTTTCACTATACAATGCGGCAGCAGATGAAAATTTAATATCTTGTGAGTAATCGATCAGAGTTTGGTTGATATTACTCGATGGGATGTGTCATTTTCTTCACACTGTTTCGCAAAATTATTGATTTTCGGGCGAGGGGTGAGGGAGGGAGGTGAAATAAATGAGCGCCATTGTGGCAAGCTTCCACCTTCACCTTAAACGTATTGTCACTGGTGACTAGCAGATGTTTCATAATTCGCGTTGACGGCGGAATGGTGTCGACTTCTGGATACGATATTAGTTTGTATGAGGCCAACTATTCTCTATCAAATTAGTCGACCCTAAGGCAGTTTTAAATTACTAAAATTTGTATGAAATTTTTTTTTGGCGTTATTTGCCTACTAGAAGTACGTTGTTCTGACCCTAGTTTAAACTATTTTCTATGAATTTTCAGATATTCCTCACCAAAACTTACCATTATAATACAAAATGACCTTGGGAAACAATTTGTGTATGATATTTTTTCACTACATGCAAGCAAAAGTGATTTTCATTTACATAGAGTACTAACTTGGTTTGGTAAAAATAATTTTCATTCATAATTTTTATTTTCAAAGTACGTTCATTTCTTCTGCAAACCCATATTGTCACGCCTACTCCCCCATTTCATAATACGAAGCTCAATGCCGTCAACGCGGATAGAGTTACTCCACATTTGTCTACTTTTTTGGCTCTTTCAAATATTAACGTTGGAAGGTTATGGTGTGTTTGACAGCGTCAGGTCTGTTTTATTTATAATTTTATCTATTGAAACCGAATGAAATTATCACTGGGAAACGATATCGAATTCAATTGATTTAATTTCCACATATTTCCTAGACCTCTCATGTTTCTTAGACTTTAAATCGTGACAGAACCTCTCTTCAACTATTCACGAACCATTCTACAGTATCTGTTGATAATTTTTTGAGTTGATCTCAAATTTTGATAGAATCCAAACAATGATGTTTTAAGGTGAAATAAAAGGGAGTGCGACCCCCTGTCGGGGTAAAACTCACACCTTTATAGAATAGAATGTAAACTTGCTAGAATAATTTCAAAGTATCAAGAGGCTCTAGAAACCTCAGCCAGCTCTAATGTTTTTTATATTGGAAGTTTCACGTTGTTTTATATGGCCAATTCAAAAGCCAGACGGTTCTCATGATCAAGTAGGTGATGGATAAATTCCTGCTCCTGGTTCGGAGTAAACACGAGAGTTTTGATCCTAGCTTGGGTGAGCATAAACGGGAGATGTGGCGATAAGCGTTGAAACTCTGCCAGTTTTTTTTTTTGACATGCCTTGTTCAACGTTGATTCTGGCAGTCCAGCTCTGTCGTTTTGTCTTCCAAATACAGTAATCATTCGATAACTGAACCTGGTTTAACTGGACTGCTCTTTAACTGAGCGAATGTTAACTGTTGGTATTTCCGAGGAGGAATTGATTTCTCTTTTGAGCGGGGGTGCGGACCGCCCCCGGGTGCACGATTTTAGGGGTGCAGAATGAACCGATCAAATATGAATAAAATTATTAAATAGCCACTGCCGATATCACCCTCGAAAAGGCAAGAACCTTAGCGCACACCAAGCTGTCAATGAGTCATTCACGAGCAGGGATGGTAAAAAATCACATTCAACGATCAATGAATAAGTATATCCCTCTAGTCGGATGTTTTTAAATCACCCCCAGCAGGCGAGGCTCTTTTATTCTTCATATGTACACAGAGAGAATACTTGGAACGGTGAGCTACCAAGATCTCAAAAAAGCAATATGAGAGCGGAATCCCAACTGCTTGCACTCTCGAAGCATTACTTCTACTACTCAGGTTTTATCGTGAGTGCAAGCCACAAACGATTAATCCCATTCCATAGAGCGGATGATGAGTTCTTGATCGGAAAGTGTAACAAGAGACGATCAACTGAAATCTTACGACACTCATCGAGGGATTTTTAATTCTCTATTGCACTGTCCGCAGTGAGTGGCTGACTCAGTCTCGTGTCGATTTTATTTTGCTGTCGTCTCCCGCCTGATAAACAGCAGACGGGTAATGGATGCAATTGATTAATTTTATTACCAGCAGATTTGGGCGAATCTCATCCCGCCCAAAATTGTTTTTAGATTCCAATAATTCTGAACATTCACATTTCTCTCCAAATAATTTTTCCAACAGTAATTCAATTAGTGACTTCACGAAACACCTTTCGAATTCGATTGAATTTCAGACCCTTTTTTATTTTGTAGATAAAACGGATCACATATTTGATTAATTCAATTCTGTGTGGTTACGTTCTTCGTTGCGAATAAATGTAATGAAATAGTATGGACGTATGATATTCATGTATCGTGGACTTCCGACATATGTGGCAGTAGATTTGTCGAAAGACTAATGTTTTTTTATATCCCTTCAAACTTGTTGCATCTCTCAAGTGTACATACTGCTTTGACCGCAGATTTGCATGGTAGAATCTGGTTAATTTCAGGTATTCAGTCTTCATATTGTCGAATGAATACTGTTGGAACAATAGGTATCGCAGCAAATGATTATCAACATCCTACCTTATCATCAAACGGTATGCGAATAATTTCAGTGAACTGACGGCATTGGAATATATGCTTTGTGAGGACCACACAATTATTATCAGAGCGAATAAACGTCCGACTGGAAGTCATGAACATCAATTCAATGTGCCCAAGATAAATTTATCCTTTGAAGGTCATTAACCTTTCTAAAGATGATCAGATGGAATATATTCCAATGTCGTCTGGAATAACCTGTCCAACACCTTATGATCGTTATATTGTTTTTGCTATTATTCTGATGTTTCATAACACGGCACTCTATTGATTATTCGCCGAAAATGAATAAAAAATATCCTTGAAGTTAGCCTACGGTTTTAGTAGCAGTGCAATATGGTGAGCCAGTCTCAGGATAAGAAAACATTTAAAAATAAAGCTTTTTTTTTTGAATGAATCAATAGTAAAACAAAACGTCAAAAAATTTCTCGGCTTTGTGATAGCAGATAATCATTATCCATTTGAGTTGTATGAGTATTCCATTCCCCCACAAACTGTGGATAGTCTATCTGCATACAAATTATGTAGAGTGCCACAATCCAAAAAAATTATGAGCAAATATTTACGTGCTTAAACAAAAAAACACATGTTGACATATTTGCGCTAATTTATGTTTTTTTATTAATTCAAGGTAATCAAGGTCTTTTCTAGACACCAGTTTACTCGGCCCCGAAAAAAGTGGTCTGTATTTGGGCAGGCGGAAAAATATATCTCGCAAGACCACGTGTTCGATGTCGTAAAAGCCTTGGCCAATAACGCATTTACATTAACTCATAAAATTAGTGATTTGAGAGGGATTATTGTTTGTAGTCTCTTGATTAATTTAAACACCATCTGAGAAATCCTCCGTGAAACATGAAACATTAAAGTCGTCCTATCTGCTGTAGCGCATTTTTTTTTATTTTACCCAGTTTCATCGAAGTAAACGCGCTCGGAAAGGAAAATTGAACGCCCGGATGAGAGAGCGAGAATCGTACGTCATAGAGACACTCATTCCCATGGAGCAAATCCTGTTAGGAGTTGAAAGCAAAACGAGGAAGGAGAGTAACTCAATTATTCAGACTAGTTTCAGTCTAGTAATGCTTTGGTCAACTCAGAGTTACCAAGAGAAAATCATTTGGTTATGATGGGTGAGGATTAATAGTTAGTCGCAGTTTGCACAGATTACGATCTGTGCAGTTTGCGATTAATCGTAAATCACATCATGCTCCCTTGTTTTCCATCCTTGTTCACGAGGTATAAAATAGAGATGTGCCATTCGCTCATGAGCTGTTCATCCGACTCGCTTCATCATAGTGAGCGGATTCGGATCGGCTCGCAATAAAAAAAACGCAGCTTTTCATCTCACATCGGAGCTGAAGAGCTGATGAGCTGTTGAACTGAAGAGCTACTGAGCTGATGAGCTGTTAAGCTGAAGAGCTGTTGATCTGAAGAGCTCCGGATCTGTGGAGCGGCAGAGCTGCAGAGAGTGTGAGTTTGAAGATGCGAAAGAATTATATTAAATCGCTCGTTTTTAATTATATTTTCCATATAACGCATTATAAAATAAAAATCATTATTATATCAATAACTGTTTGAAATTGAATTTAAATATTATATTTCATTTAAAAATGAATGAATCAAAACAATTAAAAAATTACCCGACATCAATGCTGACGATTGATTGGTAATGGATTGATAATGACAATGGACTTCTATGCGGAACAGACTTCTAGAATAAAACAAATACTACTATTTTCGCATTTGCTAATCTAATAGAGATAGAGGGTGGCTGTATCTTTTTGACCTTAGTCATAGCGAATCATTATTTCGCGTTGTGCATATCAGTGAAAAAAATAATTATCCTTACGAGTGTGGATGCAAAAGAAAAGTTTCTCTCGGTAGTTTTATCTAAAAACGTTGTTTTAGGATATATTTCTGAAAGAAAATAGAAAAAAGGAAAGAATAGAGAAAAAAGTATGGAGAGAAGGAAATATGAGAAAGACGAATATGAGGAAAACCATAAATCTTGAATATTCATTCTTCCGTTTTTTCGTTGTTTAAATTCAGCATCTCCAAAGTTGGATTTCTGCATTCAGTATTTGTTGCATATTATATTATTAGAATTCAGTATCAGCCTTAGTTTGTATATATTTACAAATACAATTGGTTCATTTAGAAAACATTCGCTCTACAATGTCTCATAGTAGTTACGCTTCAGATACAATTGTGTGAACAACCGCAAAATTGAACTGAGCTGAAGAGCAGTTCCAAATGATCAGCTTAATTGTATGAGCTAAACAACTCTGAGCCACTCATCATAATGAGCTGATTTGCCCATCACTAGTATAAAACGGTTACAAGATCTATGTTCTTACGTCAATTGAATATCATGCGTATAGGGGGCTATGAATATGAGGCAAAACAGCATCTGTTCCTCACTCAGAGCTGTGCACGATGGTCTTCCGGGGGTTGGTGTAGGCACTGTAAGCCATCCGTAAAAATGAAACACACAGGCGAAGGCAGCAAACCTGAAGAAGGGAGGCAGTATGAGGACTACACCGGTGCAGTGAACAACAACGACGTACCATCCCCTACGATGAGTGAAGTTAAGGGGACTATTGATAAGCTAACGAATCACAAAACAGCTGGTAAATATAGTCTAGTAACGGAGTTCTTCAGAGGTCCGGAAAATTTATATATGTACCGGTTAATAGTCAGGAGCTGGGAAACAGAACAACTACCGGAATAGTGGAAAGGAGTGAAAAGAAGGGTGATTTGCTCCATCCATCCAAAAGGGTGACAAGCTGAGAGCTACCGTGCAATCGCGATCCTGAACGTCGTCTACAAAATTTTATCCCAGATTCTCTTTCGCCGTCTATCGCCAATAGTAAATAGATTTGTGAGAAGTGGGTATCGACACGATTTTCAATAAGTCCAGTCAGTTTATCTGCTTTGCCGATGACGTGGACATAATTGGAAGAACACATGCGACGGTAGCGGACATGTATACCTGACTGAAACAAGAAGCAGGACTGATTGGGCTTGAATCAATACGCCTAAGACCAAATTAATGTTAGCAGGAAGGGCTAATGATAACAGATTCCATCTTGGTAGCGTTTTAATCGACGGCGACGATCTCGAGGAGATAGACGAGTTCATCTACCTTGCCCTGTTGATAACAATTGACAACAATAACAGCCGTGAAATTCAAAGACGCATAGTCAACGGAAGTCGTGCCTACTATGGGCTTCACAAATCCCTAAGGTCCAACACACTCCGATCCTTTGCGAAGTATACCATGTCCAAATCCCACATCCGACCGGTAGTCCTCTATGAGCATGAAACATGAACGATGGAGAAAAGTGTACGGCGGTGTACAGGAAATTGGAGTTTGAAAAAGAAGAATGAACCACGAACTGGCTAGATTTGTGCCAGTTTGTGGTTCATTCTCCTTTTTCAAACGAACCTAGTATTCAGAAAGTCGCCAACGCTGGACATGTTAGCATACCGAATAGCAGCCCCGGTGAGCGAGGTGGTTGAACCAGGTGGAGCACGACTAGGGTGTCGCCAAGAGTAGCAGAACTGCAGCCATGGACCGGGTTTATTGTCGGAATGATGTGAAGAAGATCTAATCTCAGTGGGATGTAGAACCACTGTAAATAAAAAAATAAAAAGGATGGTTGGAGCAGGAATGCGGATAAAAATTTGAAGGCCTATCAATGTGTAGTAGCTTAGTGGATGCGTTTCTCTTTTAAATTTATGAATATTATGTGGTCTACAATTTTCCGTTGGTAATGAAAATGAAAAAAACATATTAAAATCAACGAATATATTGGCATCCAATTTCTGCAAATTCCTAACATATTAAAACCTATTTGCAGACTACCCGTCAGCTCAAACGTGGTGGAATTAAGCTTCCGCAATAATGGAATTGAGATGCTCGCCAACGAACCTTTTGCTAATTTCAAAAACTTGCAAAAAGTTACACTTACTGATAATCATCTTGGTGTAATCCAGAAAGGTAAAATTTAGTTTTATCAAACTCTTATAATCTCTGGCTAATTTATTTTGTCATAGATTTCTTCGCTTATAGGAACCATCTCACTCATTTGGATCTATCCAACAATTCTCTAACGGTGATAACGGCCCTTGAACGAGCTCGGTTCAACAGCCTGCAATCGATTGATCTATCCAACAACAACTTGAAAATCGTGTCAATTCAACTGTTAAATGTTCTGCAAAACGCTAGTGTTGTTCGCATAGAGGGTTGTGAAATCTACAGCTGGGACCACGGTGGCGAACTGGGTTGGAAGGTATTACACTTAGGTTGGAATAAACTGACAGCGATTTTAGCTGGTACATTTTCAAATTTGAGACAATTGTAAGTAATCCAAGATCTGAACCAATGTTTTATGCAGATTGATTTCTTCGAACTGTTTCCTTCACAGAGAAGCACTTTATCTCAACAACAACAACATTCGTGTCATCGATCCGCAGGCATTCGATGATCTCGTTCGACTAGAGCGGTTGGATATTTCCTACAATGAAATCACAAACCTCGATGCGAACATGCACCTCCCCTTGGGACTTCAAATGATCAATGTGGCTGGGAACGGTATGGAGTTGTGGCCGTTCGAAAAAATTCCCTCCACTCTACGGATACTGGAGATTCAGGACAACCATCTTCCGGATCTAAGCATCGGACAGTCGGTTAATGTGCTCATTCTGAACGCCAGCAGCAATCGATTCGAGTCATTCTTTGGTGGTTCGTTTCCCGAGCTAACAGAACTAGATTTATCATTTAATGCCCTAACGGGCATACCGCGCAATCTGGGAAAACAATTAGTGTCGTTGATTTTGGACGGCAATCCCATAGACCGAGTTTTCTTTGAGGATGAAGTGATGCTAAGGCGACTCTCGCTGAACATGATGCCTATTTTGGAACAACTTGATGCGCTAAGCTTTTGGAAATTGGGTACGTAATGATGCGAAATCGATTGTGTTTATTTAAAATTGAACTCATCTTTACTCAACAGTTGAACACGAGGATGGAACCGAGCATAGTTGTGTTGAAGTGAGCATTTCCAACTGTCCAAAATTGCGCCATATTGATCCCAAAGCATTTGATGCGACAACTTTGTGCATGGTATGATTAATCTTCAATTTTGAGAGTGAAATATTACAAATATGATTTCTTCCAGCTCGATCTCAGTTACAATCAGTTGACTTCCATTCCCCGAGACCTGGCAGATTGGAACCGTATGCCTGGTGGAGTTAATCTCCAAGGAAACCCATGGGATTGTAGTTGTTCCGCCAAGTGGCTTGTTGATGAAGTCCTTCCTGCCTTATACGATCGAGAAGAGCTCCAATATCTCCTGGACGATTTTCGCTGCAGCAGTCCGAGCAGCCGGAACGGTACTCGGATGGTAAAGTATCTGAATCACGTTGATGCATTCTGCGGCGGGCCAAGAATGGAGAGGCTACAAATGGCTGGATCGCCGGCAGCAGTGCGCGATTCGGATGGAACGGTGCGAGCAGGATTTGCTAGCGACATAATTTGCTCCGTAGATGATCCGGAATGCTTGCATGCTCACGAAGGGCTAGGATTGGTGATAGTTTGTAGTGTAGTTGCGTTTACGCTGATTTTGTGCCTCGCGATGGTGATCTTCATTGTCATTCGAAGGAAGCGGGATCGCCGGAAGAGTTCCACAGATAGCGTGTGGTTAATGCATCAAAAATATTAATAAAATAAGTACCTTTTTTATGATTCGCTTATTTCTACAGGCTCAGTTACCTAGGTTTTAACCCTTTCACGTACAACATCGAGTCTCACTCGATGTGAAATGATTGTGCCAAAACGTACAACATCGAGTCTCTCTCGTGGTGCGCTTGCATATCACATGGCGCCAAGACGCTCAGCAGAGTAGTAAAATTACTCGATGCGTGACCCATCGAAGCGTTTGCATTTGATCCGATCTTTTGAAAATTAAATCGTACGCGAAGGGGTTAAGGAGTCAAACTCTTAAATATATATGTGTACTAACATATACGAACATTCCATAATTATGTGGTTAGTAAGTTAGGAAACCGAATACTCGCGGTCGACTCGAGTTTAGAAAAATGACATATTTTTTCAGGAAAAATAGGGAACATAAGGAGATTGAAACAATGTTGATGATTACACTTACATCTTGAATCTGTTCTTATATCCAATATGAATTTTTATTTCAACTTATTCTATTCGTAGTAAGAAGGAAGCCGATTGCTCGCGCAGGTAGGAAAGGAGGGGATAAGGGTATAAGTAAAATCACACACGAAGATCGATAGCTTTAAGGGAAAAAACGTCACTGGAGGGTTGTGTGCGAGACACGACCGCATTGTTGACGTAGGATTCCGTTAGTCTATCTGTTGCTTGCTGATTTTGGATATGTGACATCGTTAAACTCTTTGAACTCTCCCTATTTTCATGTATCTGCAATGCCGATTTCCCCCCAGGCAGCATGGTTTTGAAGTCTGTAGTTTCATAAATTACAGTGACGTCTCGATTATATCACTGGGCGTTTTTATCACGTCTCTTTCATTATACTCTCGATTTTATCACTGAAAATGTTCCGTGTATATCACTTTTTTCGAAACATAGAAAATAATACGCAAATTTCAACTCATCGTTTAATTATTGAACAAAAAATAAGAACTAGGCCAAAAAAAATATTTTTATGTATTCATACCGCCTCTAGTGATTAGCCGTATTCGCGTAGCGTGCAAAAAGTTTTTTTTACTTACCTCGTACTACTTTCATAAGCACAGCACAACTATGTTTGAATCTGACCAACTTTCTTTGTGATTGTTTGGAATGAGATGTACGGCCAGTGCCGTTTCTCAAGATCAATCCACACGAGATACCGAAGTACGGTTCCGAATCATATTTCGGACACTTTGTTCTAATAACTTCGAATGCTTAATGCACTGATGATATAACTATGAAATTAATATCACAATTGCTTCTTCAGAGTAATCCCTTGGTTTCACTATCATTTCATATGAGAACTACAGTTGAATTATAACATAATCGGCAAAAATATGACGACACAACTCATTATCGTTTGTGTTTGACGTGTGCTCAGCGTGAGCACGTAGAATTTACCCGTTCATCAATATTTGAATTTCTTCCGTGTTTCATCAGTTATCATGATCGTTAACAGTTTACTGTCATTGCTTGGTAAGCGTTTCGCAGTTGACTATACACCCATACCTCGGTTTACGGCCTAGATCGGTTACATGAAATTTGGTCGCAAAAAGAAAAGCCGTATAAATAATCAATTATTCTAATACAAATTCATACAAATTCAATCAGATCGGTTCCAAATTTGTCAAGTATGTAACATGGCTTATCATTCAAAATGCATTTTATCTTTTCATTTAAATTTATTTAATTTAATAAAAAATACATCCTTAACATAAACATAAAACATACAATACATACATAAAAACCAACAATAATCTATGAACAAAAATGAAACAACTTCATGTTACATAAAATATGAGTATGTATACATACCTATTTTTTTGTTGCTTAAGTTATAGTCTCGCAAATATTTTTTCACTTCTGTACAAGATTGATATTTGAACCAATCCTCAATTTTTTTTTCCCGTTATAACGAAACATTTTAGGCCGTAAATCGAAAACGTGCCTGAATTGAAGAGGGTCGTTACAGCAAAATGCCGTATAAAGAGCGGCCGTGTAGCGAGGTATGGGTGTAAAATATAATCAAGTGTAATGTAATTTTCGCTCAAAAAATCACAAAATAGAGTGTCCGAAATTTGATTTTTTTTATAAATAGTGTCCGAAGTTTGATTCTTATTGGCTTCATTTGAAAAGTGTTTTATTCGATGTTTTTTTTAATGTTATCAATCAAATAGGTACCAAAGTAGAAAGCTTAGCAGCATATTGAACTAATTTGTTAAAAATATCAACCAAATAATGCCTGTGCAAAAAGTTTAGATCTGTTTTCTGCATCATATGACTTAAGCGTCTGAAATATGATTCAGAACGGTACATTTATTCACCAAAGAAGTACAGTATTTTATTCCATCGATTGTTGGAATTCCATTGGAATGTAGTCGGTGATAAATTTTTATGATAGCGTTTGCGAATTGGAGTTTTTTCTAATTCTTTGAAACAACAAATACGTGAGACGAAACGAAAATCCTCCGGGACGTGAATCGGTAGTATGTTTAAGGTGAAGGTGGAAGCTAGCCACAAATGGCTGCCACAATGGCGCTCATTTCTTTCATCTCCCTCCCTCACTCCTCGCCCAAAAATCAATAATTTTGCGAAACAGTGTGAAGAAAATTATCGTTTTCGCACACTAAAAATAAGAATAGAATAAGAATATTAATAAGAATAAAAATATTTGAAATAAAAAATCCAATTGCTACACAACACAAGGGCCAACAAATCAGCCATTACTGAAGCCTAAATTGAGCCAACACTGGAATTACAATCCATAGTTTTGTTAGACATTTGTGTCTATCCATTTTTTTTTCGTAGGATGTACCAATGATTAGTAGGGTAGAAAAGGACTAGCGAATTGGTAATATTTTCCAAAAAATTGGTCATATATACTCAATTTTCCTCTCAGTGTATGATTTGTTTATATTTGCGACGACAAATGTACAGTGTCGTCGTCTGGTGGCGATATTAGTGCTTGGGAGGTAAATTATTCTCTATCAGATCAGAAGGGCCAAGTGCAGTGTAAAAATATAAAAGTTTGAATGAAAATTTTTACTTCATATTGTTTGATTACCTAATACATGTAGTTCTGACACTCACTTAACTATTTGTCGATGCATTTCCTGTTTGTTTCACAAACAATTACTATTATATTATAAAATCATCATTGGAAACAGTTTTCGTTCAATATGTTCCTGTGATATCGAAAAAAAAAACCTCTTATTTCATCACATAAAATAAATACTCCATACGTTAAAGACAATTTTCATTCATAATTTTGATTCTGAAAACATGTTTATTCCACCTGAATATCCATCATTATTTTCGCCTCCCAATGAAAGCACACGTAGCTTAATGCCGTCTACGTGAATACAATTGGCGATCTAACGCAAAACGTAAACGATCAATGAGACATCTG
Source organism: Toxorhynchites rutilus septentrionalis (assembly GCF_029784135.1). Lineage (NCBI taxonomy): Eukaryota > Metazoa > Arthropoda > Insecta > Diptera > Culicidae > Toxorhynchites > Toxorhynchites rutilus. Next base: position 70,595,356 of record NC_073746.1, on the reverse strand, counting down.
GATTTTGTTTTTTAACTAAGAAAGTGATGCTAATCTATGCTAATGTAACCTAAAACTCAAAAACACATCACGTATATTTTACTTCCGGACTTTCCAAGGTAGTTCTCACATGCAGGAATCGTACATTTTTCTACTTGTGTTTGATTGTGCTCTCGAATTTCCTTCTTGTCAACATTTTTATAGTTTTCACTACTGAAAGAGGTAAATAAATAACATGTTATATATAAAATTGCGCAGAATTAAATTTCTTACAAACTCATCGCAATCAAATAATCTTTTATGATTATGACATTGTAATTTATGGAAAGAACTACAAACCTTCCATAAGCTCACATGGCAAAATTTAAAACCATCATCACTTTCACCGCAGCGCCGCCTAGGTGTAGATTTGTACGTTAGATCGCCAATAGCAAAAGCTTACTTATTTCTGTTGTGAAGACTTGGTCCTTGTGCTTTTCGTATGCACTTTCCAGACATGAATCCCATTGTGTAATGAATGTCTGAATAGCGATAGAATTTCCATCAATAAAATAAAATTTTATCTTTGGTATAAGATAAAATTTCTTTGGTACAAGAAAACCATCAACCCGCCCACGTTGCGTAACGCCTCCTCTGTCATGTCCAGTAAACCCATTTGTATCTGAGCTCATTCATATTTTGATCAGATAGTAAGCGCTTATTTACCCTAAAAACGGCATTTGAGTTATTTGTATGCGTATAGGTAGTACAATGCTCATAACGACTCCTCCAATCGCCTCCTAATCGCTAAAACTGTTTACTTGTGACTTGCAGCATCGTACGTTGGGTAAGCAGTTTGAAAATCTTCGGTGCTTTGTCTCGGTTGTTGTGGTCTTCAAGCGATGATGTCGGACGTTTCTGGATAAGAGTGATGACGATCTCTTGTGAATTTGTAAAATACTCGATTTTGTGCACAGCTTGATCCGAAGTAAAACCTTTTGATTGCAGTGTCTGCATGTTTAAATTTGATGTGTATAGGTGACATGTGTATTGTATCCTCTTGCGTTAACGAATCATCCCTTAATTTTCGAATGCTACGGATATCAATGTAGAACCTGTGGGCTCTTAACGTAACCATATTAGTAGATGGGGGCCTTATTTTTCAAGCTTCAAACCCCTGCTAAGCAAATAACTCCTTATTTATCTCAAAACGATCAAAACAAGTGTTCAGTGATAACTGAAGTTTATCGTGACAAACCTTCCACGAAATTTCGCCAATAAGCTCTTTTGTCCTTTGATCAAATTTTTGATTGATTGGATTCTCAAGGATTTCCGAAAAGCCTTAAATGCGTTCGACTGATCTCAATAAAGCTTGGAGCACTGGCTATCCCACCATGGATTGGGAGGCCTTCGACGAATGATGGAACATGGGATGGGTTTCGTTTGAGCGCGAGCTGCGCCGTCATAGATCAAACGAGAATATAAGTTATATTCCTCCAATAGAGGTAAACCATCTCTGGAATTGTTGACAAGAGCAATCGCGTCCGCATATTATTTCCAGTCGTGTGTCTTGGCAGGTTATATGCCATGTTTATACATTCAGAAGAATTCGACCCACTGGTGATAGAAATTTTGATTGACAAGCGAACACTACCGTTAGGATCCTGGAGTACATTCCACTTGCAATCTAACAATAGTGAATTTGAGCGATTTTGTGGGAGTCTCGGTGGGAGGGTAGTTGCCCATGATCAACTGTGGCTCAGTAAGGGAGTGAGCACATGACAGCATGTAGCTTGCTGCTAACCGAAAGTCTCGGAGGCCAATGCAAGCTGAGAAGCTGAAGGTCTTTGCCTCTGATGTTTGCATGACAAGCAACAGTTTCAATTTCTCCAATAGATGGAAGATTAATTCTAGAAAATGAGTGTCACTTATTGATTCCCAATAGCACCCCTCCGTATCTGTCATCACGGTCAAAGCGTATAATATTGAGTTCATGAAAGGAAAAAAGTACTTTCTTTCCTGTAAAAAATCAATCGTATCACCATAACAATTTATTTTCATCGTGTAGAATCTGCTTTTGATGGGTTGCTTTTAATAATATTTTTGTAGAATATTAGCTCTAATGGGAGAAGGACAGGCCAACCAACACTGCTAGTTACGGCCGGTTTTAGGCCATCTTGTTAATGATGGCCGCTTGAACCGAGTTAATCTGGTTGGACCATTTCTCAATTGCGCTGTCGCGTGCCCCACAGCGTGATTCCTTATTTAGCTCAAGCACCTGGTTTACCTGATCGATACGACCCTGGACGGTACTAGAAACAAGCAAAAATGCAATGAGTTATCATTCTCAGCTTTTCTTTTGTAGATTTTATAGTGTTTTGTACTGAAAATATTTCAAACTGATATCTGCCCATCTTATGATGAAAGTATTCAACCAGTACATACCTATCCAGAATGCACGACACCAATAAGCTTTCCACCTCCACCGGTTCGATGTTAAGCTCGTTCGAAATGAAGGGGATTGTAATCTTGGTATACGGCCGAATCAACTTGATCAGCACCTGGGTTCGAATATTGCGCAGCAGATCTTCGATGTGTTCGCGAATGAACGGATCGGCCATTATGTTGTTGCGATTGTTCCGCAGGATCGCCTCGAATTCCATGATGTCATTGTTCTGATAGCTCACAACCAGATTGGTCATGGCTAGAATCTCCGGGTCATTCTTGTACGGTTTGGCTTCCTGCGAGTCGAACGGATTGATGCCGGATTTCATGAGCATGTTCGCGAGCACCAGATACTTCAGACACGTTGTGCGTCGAGAAGAGCCCGATTCGTCGTAGTTTTTGAACGCCTCGAAAAAGTCAGTGTGTGCCTTCTCGAATTCGCCCTCCCGAAGATGCATTTTACCGCCACATTCTCGGATTACACCCATAATCAGTGGATGCGGGATGGCGGATTTAATGTGCAGGGATTGTTCGTACAAAGCTTTCAACTTTTTGTTGTTTTTCTGCACGGTATACATTTGAATCTCTAGAGCGTAAATCTCTAACAGTTGCGTGCCCTTTTTGAGGTCATCTTCACCGTCGTCAGTTTGGCAGGACTGGTGAAGCTGCTTGAGTATTTTCTGCAGCTTACCAAAATCGTTCCGATCGAAGTACAACTTACCCAGTTTTGTGTTGGTTTTAAACCAGAGCCTGTCGTTTTTGGCGTCCTTCAGCGCATCTAGCGTAGTCTCGTAAAAGTTTTGCAGCAACTCCATCTGAATTGATACGTAAACATTCTAAATTTCAGCCTAATAGAGAGCAGATTTCAATAGAAAAAATCAAAAACATACATTTTTCGAAGTTGAAATATAATCTAAAATCGAGTTGATTGATTTCTCCGAATGATTCCTCGTCACAGCGCTCTTAATGTAGGTCAGCAATTGTTTATACCTGCTCATCATCTCCTGATAGTTTTGCTGTTAATGAAAACATTTAATATAACGCTACCACTCTACCACTTCTGATTAACATACCAATTTAAAGTTAATCTTTATCATTTGCTTGAGCGCCTTGAAGCCCCATTCGCCCTTTTCGCCATTCTCCAGATCAAGGACTTTTTGAAAGGATTTAAGCGCCTCTTGTGGGGCATCCTCCTTCAGAGCTTTGCTATTGTAGTACTGATTCTCTAAATCCACATCCGGTTCCGAGTTGCTATCCTCGGAATATTCCTACGAAACCATAATCGAAATAAGGATCATCGTAACCACGCAACACAAAGAATCTTTCTTTGTGCATTTCTGTCTTCCGATCGAATATAAAAATAAGTAGTTTCACGCAGTTGCACACAAATCCCCTTGCACCGCAATTTCTTTCAGGAAAAAAACGCACAATACAAAAAATACAACCTACCAATCCGTAATCCTCCTCATCTTCGCACATGAAATCATCATCAATGTCGGACATTTCGACGTTTTGTGGCCCAAGTTATCGTAAGCTGGTGTCGCTGGATCGTGGAGAAATCGTTCAGCTTTTTCCTTTTTCCTACGCCGACGAAACAAATAAGCGAGAACGGAAAATTTGCAATGGTAACAAAGATCGCTACTGCTATTTTGACATCGTATCTGATTTTGTTCTCTCATCGGCTTTGAACAAGGTCCTCATGCAAGGTTGGGCATAAGTTTTTGGTTAAGTGTATATGTAGTATTGACCAAGTTACGTTAGATTTACAACTAGATGGCGCAGCGAGTAAAATGATGTTTGGTTTTTTTTTTGGTTTGAAATTCGTTTGTTTTTTTTTACATTTTTTTACACTGTCCATGATAGACATACAGACGTCGGTTAATCGTTCGATTAATTCAAATAATCGAATGTCGGAAATTATAATCGAGTAATTTTGTATCGAATAATTTAAAATCAATATATGTATACATCGAATAATTGCCTACAGTGGCAATTCGCGATTAATGAAAGAACAAATTTTTCTCTAAGTTATACATTTTAGGTTAAGAATCAGGCTATTAAATGTTTTTATCCAACCATCTAACATCGACAACCCGATAGACCACGCGACCTGAATGACAACGTGATACGTGATTATTACAAAAAATAAATATTCGTTCGATTAATCGAATATTGAAAATTTATTCGATTACTCGATAATCGAATAAATGAAAAATTTAGACATCACTAGATGGACAGACATACAGCTGTACTAGCGTTGTACGTGTACAGTGCGCTATACATACAGCGTCACCGTCACCGTCTCGTCAACTATTCTCTTGGACTTATTTTGCCGACGTCAAAGTTGCCGGTGATTGTGTATGTGAATGCTACCATACGATTTCCATGGGAGAATATTTGACATTTTATTCCTTTGCGTTGACTTCACGGTGACGGGACGTTGTATGTGTAGCGCACTTACAGCGTTCTACGGGTACCATCATAGCATGACAGACATACTTTGGTTGTACATTGTACTGCATGTCAAACTGACAATCAGAAATTTGACCAATTTTCATCACATAATTCAATGAAAAAAGTTTTTATTCAGCGTCTAAACTATCAAACACAACAAACAAGTTCTCTATCTGAGTTATTAACTCAAGAGAAAGCTAATGAAAAGAATGTTCAATACGCTGCACACAGTACAACTGTAGCCATGTACAACGGTAAAACAGGTCGGTACAGATACAGAGATTGTACCGAGTTGCTTGCATGGTTCTAGCGCTGTACATGGTGACAGACATACAATTTTCGAAGTACAACGCTAGTACAGTTGTATGTCTGTCATAAGTATTAGAAATATCCTCGGTAGAAAACTAACGAATACCTTTGGTAATGCAAACATCAGTAGAATGTACAATTTTTTTGTACATATTGACAACGTCTTGACGTAGGACTACGTATTTCATTTCTATACTGGGGTGTAAGTTCAAAGTTTCGAAAACGACAGCGTTACCGCGGAGCAACCAGATTTTGAGCGTTAATACTTCCTGAACAACTGAACGAAATGATATGATAAACACTTCATTCGAAAGATAAAATGTCTACCCGTTATATGCTTGTTACTTTTTGATCCAAAAACTTGTTTCAATAGCCTTAAAATTGCTCTCAAAACAGGCTACTGTAATCACACCAATCGGTATATAAGCGAGTGCATCTCGGAAATCCACTCAGTTATGATTGCGCAACGATTGGGATACGATCGCTGGATGAATGGATGTTTCCCCAACACAGGCTTCAAAACCATGGTGCCTGGGGAAATCGGCATTGCAATATAGATGCAAAGCTGCGGGTATTTTTGTACTCGCTTGCGTTTTCGCAAGTAAGAGTGTTTCCCTAACACAGATTTCAAAACCATGGAGTGCGGGGAAATCATCATTGCAGATACATGCAATTCGGCAGTACTTTCATACCTCCATGCATTTTTACAGTCCGGAATTCGTTTTGCTAACACGGTCTACAAAAGCGGGCACAAATGCAACGCTTTGGCTCGGTTTTTCAAGAGAGATATTTTTAAATAAAATTTGCAATTTTCGACGAAGAAGCACGTTTTCTTCTCCTAGTAATTAACGGAAAATTAATTCCGTACATATTAGAAAATGTCCAACCTAATCTAACGATATCAATGTCAGGACATGAATAGCTGTGGAGCAAATCCAATTAGCATTGTCAACTTTCATTTGATTCCTATAACGTTCCTGTAGGACCTTTCCATACAGAGATATCACTGTTTGAATGAAAAAGGTCCCCTTCGTCTTCGATGATTAATTGTTCAACGGTTTTATCAACCCTATCACGTACAACATCGAGTATCACTCGATATGGAATGATTGTGCCAAAACGTACAATATCGATTCTCTCTCGTGGCGCGCTTGTATATCACAAGGCGCTCAGACGCTCAGCAGAGTAGTGAAATTACTCGATGCGTGACCCATCGAAGCGTTTGCATTTGGTCCGCTCTTTATTTTATTATAAATTATAAATTAAATCGTACGAGAAGGGGTTGATAAGGATTTTCATGTATATTGATGAACATCGATACATGAAAAACCCGAGGATGTTGATAGTTTCGTGTTAATGATGGAATATCTATCTGATTTCAACAGTTTAATATTGAAAATAGACAGAATTATAATTAATGATTCTGGATTCTTTCTACCACTACAACTCTTACAAACCGCTTGAGTTCAGCTCAGTTTATATAACAAATGGTTTTTCAAGAACCACCATTTGGAGTATTGAATGAGTTAAATTGACGGATATCTGAACATTTACAAAATCTCCTCAAAGTTCTACGTCAAGTTTCTGTCCGTGTCTCTAGGATCAGCCTTTTTTTTAATTTCTTGGTTTCAAGTAAAAAAAATGTAAATTACAATACTTATACCAAGCCATTCTTCATATATTATGAAAATACGATGTGAAATGTTGACCTTTTTAGCGTAGGAAGCATACTTGAAACTAATAAATTTGAATAAACATTCTGATTTTTCTAAAAAATTCAAACGAATTTCAAACCAAAATCCAGGGTACGTATATGCCAAGGTAGTTCGGACTGACTAATGCATCAGTAACAGTGAAGCTGTGACGTGTTAGCTTTGCAAGTATCATGGAGCGGTATAACAAATTTGTCTAAATAAGAAATTGTGGTTTGGTAATTCGGATTTTAGCTTCCTGAAGCTCTCAGTAGCTTTCTGATATCTCCTGCCGCAGTGCATGGGATAAGCTATCAGAACTGGCGGAATCGTTCTATGTTTTCATAATTCATATTGGACTCGGACCCGGGAATTGATGACCAAACGCTCACGCATCCGGGTGCCATACATCGAGCCATAGAGTTGTCTTGAAATGGAAATATTTTATATATATATTCCGTCGCAGTCGAGCCACCGTATAAAGACCAGTTTCAAAAAGCAGCACATGAACAACATATCCATGGTACCAACTCCGAAAAGCCTTAAACGTTAATGTTTCACTAACTCCTCTATCTCACGTATTTTGGACGTATTTTCAAAGAAAAAAAATTATAGGATGTTGTGTCCAAGATACGACCGCATTGTTGACGTAGAACTACGCTGTTATTTTATATAAGTCGCTTGTTTATACTTTCGGATATTATTCTATAATGCTATGAAACCTTAGAAACAACTGTTTAGTAGAATAAGCTCTCAAATGGTTTTTTCATTATAGACTCAGTTGACGATAATTGATTGATGATTCATTCTTGCCCTCGCAAAACAATACACTAGCTGATCGTATGTCGCAATTTATTTCTTGGTTTACTTGGTGGCTTGAAACTACTAGGAATATCTAGCACACTTCTAGCATTTTGCGCTATGTTCAAAAAGAACGTTTCTGTTAATATTACTGGCCTCGAAAAGAATTGCAAAACTTTCTAATGCTCGAGAGAAGCGCAGCTGTCACCTTTAGTGGAGGAAGTTTTGCTACTGGCAAGCAAAACCTAATCACATACAAAATTCCAGAACATTTACTTTCTTGGTGATTAAACAAGCGAAATAAACTCTTTTTGTTAGTAACAACCTCGAAAACAGTATCAATGCTTCATTATGATCAATATTAGCGCAAATGCAATCCTAGTTGAAGGCAGTTTTACGGTTGGCACGCGAACCCAAATAACATATAACATTCCAGTAAGACATTCAAGATGCTTGGTATTCCCCAAATAATTTTTCGGCGCACAACCTTAACGTCTGCTTTGCCATAACGTCAGTTTAATGCATTGATGCATTCTCAAAGGCACCAACGAAGCCCTTATGATGACGGAAAACAAACAATGTTAACTGCTTAGAAAGGCTTAATTATGCCACACAGCTTGTACTCTGCTGTAACACCCATCGATGCGAATTCGCTGATGAGTTTGTCAAGAGCTACCGCCTTTGCCACCAGCGGGGGGAGCTTGATTTTGGTTGCTGCCTGGGCGTTTACATTTTCGACCGACGCGCCGAAATCGCCTACTTCGCTGTTGTTCGGTGCGGTGTCACATTCGCGAAGGCTCGGTTCAGTGCGAGCCTTTTCACTGCACCAACACCGCGTGCATCATTAGATGACGCTTACCTCGAAATTTCGCGTTCGTTTTTTGCAGGGCTCGAGCCTGCCTTCCTCTTCTTCTTGATCATCACACACTACGCAAAGCGTCCAATTTATGACACGGAAAGAAAAACACACGACACGAATAACGCGAAAAATGGACAGACGAACCCAACGACGATATCCAAGTTGGATTACCACTGGTGGGGTCCAATCTTAGATCGAAGCGCAGCAAAAGCAAAGTGAACTGAATTGCTCATCAGTCCGATGCCGAATGAAAGTTTGCCTCAGCGAGATCCACTGTTTATACTCAAGGCAAGTATTCCCCTTCATTCTTGTACTTTTCCTTTGTTTACGGAGACTTAAAATCCTACGATTTCCCCTCCGTTGGTCGTCGATAAGTTGCTCGTTATTGGCAGCTCTGTTCGGGAAAGCACACAAATGGATAGAACAAATGTAGGGGAATGGAGGCGATCTGGCGTAGTGGTAACATCCATGCCTCTCACGCTAAAGGTCACGAGTTCAATTCTCACTCCCGACATTCTTCCAAAAATGGAAGTAAAAGTGACGAACCAGCCAAATGAGTTGAAAATCACTATAATACAGATAAAAAAAAATGTATGGGAAAATGGAAACGACTAAAGTTTTCATGAATTTTAACCATTTACAAACCAGGGGATTCTAATGTATAGCATAATAAACAAATCTTAGGGAATTTCTGATTCGTTTAGTATGTAAATCGCCAAAATCCGCTCGTGGCAAAAATAGTTATTAACGTTAACTTTATTTCATAAAAACGTGACCGTTTTCTGATTTGGCACCCTTAATGAAAGACGTAGTTCTACGTCAAAAGTAGCAAAACACGTAATATATTCAACAACAAAAAGAAGACGATTGCTTAAATTGCTTTGCCGTCGATACTTTTCGTCAAAGCTTAGATGTCATAGTTGAGAGTGCCTAAGTGAATCGTGTCGATACACACTACGAGCAGAGACGCCAGGTTTGAAGACATGTCCTCATTTTGAAGACATTTGGCTTACTGAGAAGACATTTGATTTGTGAAGACATTGAGAAATATATGAAGACATTTCAGTACGTACGTGGTGTCCTGTTCCCGTTTAAGCATCGTTGAATTCCAGTGACCGTTTCTGCTAACTTTATTCTAGAGACTGACGTTCCATCGAATTAGTGGCATGCATCAGCCAAAGAGATATTTTAATTGCTCATTTTTCTCATTCTTATTAGCTGATACTCTTCCGGACAAATGGTGCCAATGTTTCCGAATTATGTTCCTTTTACTTCTAATGCATCCGGATAATCGTATAAGACATTTGGCAACGCTGATCGGAACAGAGACAGATTAGAGCTTTTTCTCATTTCGCTCTTATATTATTTTCCTCTCCTTATTTGTGGAGGAATGTTCTCACGTGTATGGGTAATCCAAGAATTCACTTGCATACAAAGCCAAAGCTTTACCATAGATCATGAGTAGATGAAACACAACGATTTTGTAATCGATTTATATTTACATATACCTATATTTCAATTGTTTCGCATTTCTTCTCTTGTCTTCATCTCATCTCCTACACGTGGGTTTTTGAGAGATATTATTTCCGTGAAATTCTAACTATTGGCCGAAAATATCATCAAAGCAAGAAGGGCTTTTGTCTTAGTGTCATCCGCTTGCTTTTTCATAAGTGTCACTTGTTTACTTTTGTTCTTAGTAATCAACAAAGACTTTTGTTTTGGGATCATTCACTTGCTTTTTTCAAACTTTTCCCAGCAAAATCCACAAGCATTTAGAATAAATTCTGAAGGACTTCAAGCGGTCTGAATACATATTGTCTCAAGTAGACATTAGTTTATTCGAATGATTGTTACATTGTATTTTTATTATTTTGGGCCTAAACTGTACAACAAAATTAACCTTGCTCTTTCAAACGACCACTTCACAAATCAAAGGTTTTCCGGTTACATACCAAATGAGTTACAACTAAAACTTTAAAGCTGAAACAAACATGTGAAGTTATCACAGTTCCATTTTTAGTAGAAAAACTGATTCTATATACACTCAATCAATGGTTTATCAAGCAAATTATCATTTATAAACTCATAAAATGTAGTTCACAGTTGCGCAATTTATTCTTTGTTCACATTTATTGAAATAATCTTCAAACCCTGAAGGTAATTTTATTGAAATACGCTATATAGCAATACCAATCATAATAAACATTGAATATTCTATCAAACTTTGTTCAAAAATAAGAATTTCAGTTTCCTCCGATGTGACTGTGAAGACATTTTTTCGTACCATATGAAGATATTGGCGATCTAACGCAAAACGTAAACGATCGGTGAAACATCTGGATTTTGTTTTTGAACTAAGAAAATGATGCTAATGTAACCTAAAACTCAAAAACAAATCACGTATATTTTACTTCCGGGCTTTCCAAGGTAGTTCTCACATGCAGGAACCGTGCATTTTTCTATTTGTGTTTGATTGTGTTCTCGAATTTCCTTCTTTAATTCAACCATTGTCAACATTTTTATAGTTTTCACTACTGAAAGAGGTAAATAAATAACATGTTATATACAAAATTGCGCAGCATTAAATTTCTTACAAACTCATCGCAATCAAATAATCTTTTATGATTATAACATTGTAATTTATGGAAAGAACTACAAACCTTCCATAAGCTCACATGGCAAAATTTAAATCCATCATCACTTTCACCACAGCGCCGCCTAGGTGTAGATTTGTACGTTAGATCGCCAATCTGAAAAAATCACCTGTCATCCCTGACCAGTCCAGATTATCTTGTCATATACGTACCAAAATCATAATTTTTCTCGTTGCGTCATCTGGTTGTGAGTCTAACATAGATTCGTCAATCGTTAATTTCGACCTTGTGTTTTCAGGTACATACATTGATTTGACTCACTTTCCTATCCCCAAGTAAAAATGAATATATGCAAATTCGAGCCCACCGTGATGTAAACATTCAGTATTTTGATCCGTTCAGTTTTCAGCAGCTAATTAAATTTTATTACAACAAAGTTTTTCAACAATGTCCTCTGTAAACGATCCTGAACTACACGTAAAAGCGAAAAAAAGTGAGTGACCTTTAAAAATGTATGAAACATGTATTGATTTTCTGCTTTTCCATAAGCCACTGAGAAAATCTCTGAAAATATGCATATTATTGCTAATGAGCCAAGTTTAGCGTTCTACCGAATCCAGGAACACATCCGGAAAGTCATTCCCTTGATTGTCGATCGTAGGGCGGAAGTTTATCAACTGCAGCAAGATTTGCAGGGAAAATGTTATGATATGGAGTATGCCATTGGGTGAGTTGTGTTGTTGAACTAAAACAATCTTTAGAAAATCAACTTCCACATCCATTTAGAGCTGTGAAAGAGATTGAAGCGGCGGATCAATCGTTCAAAAATGTACAGGAAGCACTGAAGAACGCAATCTTCCTCAAGCAGCAGCTCAAATATGTGGAATCACGCAGGCCAAAAAAGGATTCGAATAGCTCCGTTTACAAGCGATTTTCGGCCCACATAACGCTGGATTTACCTGAGCTGCCGGACATTTCCGGAGTTGTGCGGGAAACTACCAATCGAGTGGAACATATGATGTCCCAGGCGAGACATTCTTCAAATAGTTCTGGAACGGGGCCAGCCGAGATGCAGCGCTCGTATACTACGCTCCATTGAGGGGGCGGCTTCAGATTCCGATTAGTCTGATTATATTATTATTGCACCTGATGACGATTTATTAAATTATTTTTACTTTTTGTTGAATCCATAATCACAGTAGTTCTATAATACTGATTTATGCCATGTCTCATTTGCATATTCCAATAAACCGAAAGTTTTAGGTTTACATCATTTAGAAACAAGCGAAATAATTCATCAAAATAAGCTTATAACATACGGTCGCTTGTGTTATAAGGTCATTTCGTTCGATAACTCGCAAGTAGATCGGATAGGTTTTCGAAACGATCCAACAAAGGTGTTTTTTTCCACATCGAATCAGACTGTGTTTTTTTTCATCGGTTGCGCTTGCGAGTAGAGCGAAGCTTAAAGTGGTGCGCGACCGAGACGCAGAGGATACAATTCGTACAGATTCATCACACACGCCACACAGCAGCGGCAAGTATAAGTTTATTTTTCTTTTGTCCTCCTATCATTCCTTCTACCATCTGTGCTCGATTTACACCATTGTTCATCTGTGTGTTTACCAAATCGGCAAACGTTGGCATTAGGGGTGTCTATTTTTTCTTGGTTACATTACCGTTGAAATTTTATTGGATTTTTTTTTTCATTTTAGAATTTTATATAAATAAAATAAATTAATATAAATATTATCCGCAGCATAACCTTATAATATTTTTTTTTACTTATTCATTTTGATAATTATTATTTTCTGTTCATATCGAACAGTTGGCCGATTTTTTTTAATATGGCTGAGGGCGGAAAGGACCCCCCGTTGACGCAATTGAATATTTCTGATACCGAACCTCCTCCTGAAGAGCAGGAGGATGAAGCAGAAATTGAGGTAGAAAATTCTGTTTACGAAGTTGATAGTTCCGAAGATGAGGAAATCGACGAGAAACAGGATTTTCGTCCTAAAGAATACCCTGAAGGCTCCAAAGGCCCATTCATTGTGTACTTTAGACGAAAATCCAAACCTCTCAATGTCATTCGCATCTCGAAGGAACTAACTCAACATTTTTCTGACGTTACCGAAATTACACGGATGGGGCCAGACAAACTACGAGTTGTCGTCTCAAGCAGGACCCAAGCGAACAAAATAACGCGCTGCGACCTCTTTGCGATTGAGTATCGTGTATACGTACCCTGTTGCAACGTCGAAATAGACGGCGTAATAAAAGAAAAGGGTTTGACCCGAAAAGAGATAATTGATGGTGTCGGTCGCTTCAAGAACTCCACACTAAAAACTGTGAAGATTCTTGCATGCGATCGACTGAAATCTGTGTCACATAAAAATGACAAAAGAATTCTCAATCGGACAAACTCTTTTCGTGTGACTTTTGAGGGTTCCGCCCTTCCAAATTACGTTGCAATAGGGGCACTTCGTTTACCTGTTCGATTGTTTGTACCCCGGGTAATGAAATGCAACAAATGTATGTATGTAAATTTGCAAGGAAGGTTTGTCCCGATTCTGTTCCTGCACAAAGCGTCGTACGCGATATTCCGCTCCAATGCGATTATGAGAATTTTTCGATGGTAGAATTCTCAATTGCCCTCCTCTCATGTAACAATTCAGCTCCTGGGTCGGACAAGATTAAATTCAACTTGTTGAAAAATCTTCCCGACTTGGCAAAACAGCGTTTGCTGAACTTGTTCAACAAGTTTCTGGAGCTGAATATTGTCCCGCATGACTGGAGACAAGTGAGAGTGATAGCCATACGAAAACCCAACAAGCCGGCTTGCGATCACAACTCGTATAGGCCGATTGCAATGTTATCCTGTATTCGCAAATTGTTAGAGAAAATTATTCTACTTCGTTTAGACAAGTGGGTCGAAACGAACAATTTGCTGTCAAATACGCAGTTTGGCTTCCGCCGAGGTAAAGGGACGAATGCTTGTCTCGCGCTGCTATCTTCTGAAATCCAAATCGCATTTGCTCGCAAAGAACAAATGGCTTCCGTTTTTCTCGATATCAAAGGGGCATTTGATTCAGTTTCCATGGAAATTCTCTCAGAGAAGCTTCATAATCGTGGACTTTCACCAATTCTGAATAATTTCCTGTACAATTTACTGTCAGAAAAGCACATGAATTTCTCTCATGGCAACTCAAAATCTTCTCGTTACAGTTTTATGGGCCTACCGCAAGGCTCCTGCCTAAGCCCCCTCTTGTACAGTTTTTACGTCAATGATATGGATGATTGTCTAACTAGAGACTGCACGCTGAGACAACTTGCAGACGATGGAGTTATTTCCATCACGGGTACTAATCCCGTCGCTCTGCAAAAGTCGTTGCAAGATACCATGAACAATCTGTTCACGTGGGCCCTCAAGCTGGGTATCGAATTCTCTACGGAGAAAACTGAAATGGTCGTTTTTTCTAGGAAGCACGAACCCTCCCAATTCCAGCTTCACCTATCCGGCAAAACGATCCAACACTCTATGTTTTTCAAATACCTGGGTGTATATTTAGATTCTAAGTGTACCTGGGGGAGACACATTGCGTATTTGAAACAGAAATGCCAGCAAAGAATCAATTTTCTCCAAACAATTACCGGAACATGGTGGGGTGCCCATCCAGGAGACCTCATTCAGTTGTACAAAACAACGATATTGTCAGTGTTAGAATATGGCAGTTTTTGCTTCCGATCAGCTGCCAGGATTCATATTCTCAAGCTGGAGAGAATACAATATCGTTGCTTGCGTATAGCCATGGGGTGTTTGCATTCGACACATACGATGAGTCTCGAAGTTTTGGCAGGAGTACCCCCGCTTACTTTTCGGTTCACAGAATTATCCTACAGATTTCTCATCCGTTGCAAGATCATGAATCCATTGGTGATTGATAACTTCGAAAATCTACTCCAACTGACTCCTCAGTCAAGTTTTATGTCTTTATACCATGAGTACCTTACCCACGACGTGCACCCTTCACCAGGCATCTCCAACCAAGTTTGCTTCCCATACTTTTGCAATTCCTCTGTCATTTTTGATCTGTCCATGCGACAAAAAATCCATGGAATACCAGATCACCTACGCTCCAATGTTATTCCGTCGATATTTTCGGAAAAATATGGGAAAGTTGGATCTGATAAAATGTTCTTTACTGACGGTTCATACATAAACGGGTCCACTGGCTTCGGCATCTTCAATGAAAATTCCAGTGCCTCTTTCAAACTCAAAGATCCTTGTTCCGTGTATGTCGCAGAAATGGGTGCGATATACTATGCTCTAGGGATCATTGAAACACTGCCCATCGACCATTATTTTATTTTTTCAGACAGTCTCAGCTCAATAGAGGCAATCCGCTCAATGAAAGTTGATAAACGCTCATCTTATTTCCTAACAAGAATAAGACATCTATTGAGTGTTTTGGTCGAAAAATTATTCAAGATTACCTTAGCATGGGTTCCCTCTCATTGCTCGATTCCGGGGAATGAGAAAGCGGACTCGCTAGCTAAGGTGGGCGCTTCAGAAGGCACACTTTTTGAAAGGCAAATTGCCTATAATGAATTTTTTCACATTCCTCGTCAGGACACACTCGTTAGTTGGCAGCGCATGTGGAGTGAAGATGAGTTCGGTCGTTGGTTACACACGATTATCCCTAAGGTCTCGACGAGTGCATGGTTTAAGGGATTGAATGTAGGTCGTGATTTCATTCGCGTGATATCTCGGCTTATGTCCAATCACTACAACCTAAACGCGCATCTCTATCGCATTGGGCTCGCAGCAAACAATCTTTGTGATTGTGGCGATGGCTACCACGACATCGAGCATGTTGTCTGGTCGTGTATCCGGTTCCATGCTGCTCGCTCTCAGCTCTCTAGAGCACTGAGAGCAAAAGGCAGACAATCGGATATCCCCGTCCGGGATATCTTAGGTAGCCGGGATCCTGATCTTCTGCTTCATCTATACCTGTTCCTCAGAAACGCCGATGTCAACGTTTAATGATGTTTCCTTCGTTGTGTCCCCGTTTCATATCCCTCCTAGCGATCGATAAACTTTTACTTAGTCGCAGCAATACATACACACACTCTTTACAGATGCACGGGCCAAAGGTTGTGCAGTCCACTGATCATTCAACAAGAGCCAAAGGTTGTACCGCTCATGACAACTCTACACGAACTGATGATTGCGCCGGCTAGTGACCATTCTATCCTGGATTCCTCGAGTCGAGAAAGACGCACCACGCTAGATATGGGGTACAGACTAGGGAGCGTTGCTGATTAATGGTCAGCTGCATCCCAATAGGAAGTAGCCCGTGTCGGGCACACGTATAGAGCATCGAAGACTGCAACATACCAATTATGAGAACACATGTAATACTAACCTCGAGCCAACCGCGAGTAATCGGTTACATATTACTAACATAGTTGTAAGACAAAATATGTCAAAATATTGGACTCCCGGCCCCGTCAGGCTAACGCCACATGTGCCTTAATAAAAAATATATTTTGGGAAAAAAAAAAAAAAAAATACGGTCGCTACCAAAAATTTACTTAGACTATCTATATAAATAAAAATGGAAGGCCAAATTTGTTGCTAAGCGCAAATCCCGAAAAAGAAATGGTCCGATTTGAGCCGTTTTTATTTTGTTGTATTCGTACTCTGCCCGTAGGTCCATATTATGATGAGCAAAAGTTTAGAAATTTTTGTATAGCTTTGAGAAAGAGTTCTGTTATTTCGTATCAAAGTTATCACGACATTGAGCATGTTGTTTGGTCGTGCGAGGTGTATCTTGTAGCCAGATTGAATTTAGAAAACTCTTCGGGCCCGAGGGAAACAACCGATTGTGCGGGTGCGGGATGTGTTGGCTCGATTAGACCAAATCTATCTTTTCCTCAAAACTATCGATCTCTTTGTGTAGACATCAAAATCGTCAAAATCTCCATATGTTCCCTACTTTCTATGATAAAAATAAGTCGCCCTACTAACTTCGAGTCGTCTGCGTTTAATCGATTCCACATAATGACCGTAGAGTAAGCAAATTGAAAAATATACTTCAGAATTAAAAATAGATTTAGAATTCATCAAATTTATATAACTGAGTCTGTATGAATAAACGATTTATAAAAAAATAGAGCTCTTCAACATAAAAGGTGGAAGTATTTCTGACTAGTGAGGAGCAAAGTGGTCTTGAAAGTTTAGTTGATTTAGATGAACACAGTAAACGAAATTTTTTGAAACTGTGGATGATTTTACGATACTGCGGTGGAGTATACTGAAAAATGAAAAGTTCGTCTTTTGTGAAGACAAAACTTGGTTGTTCAGCGTATCAAAAATGTCGAGTTCGTCCCGGATGAAGAGCAATTTCGGTATCCACTACTCTTGTTTTTTCATTTGAAAAAAATATAGGAGGTTGTGTCCAAGATACGACCACATTGTTTACATAGCACTACGCTGTTTTTTTTATTCAAGTCGCTTGTTAATAACTTGTGATATTATTTTAGAATGCTGCGAAAGTTTAGAAATAACTGTTGAGAATAATGGTTTGGTCGCCCTGAAATGGTTTTTTATTGTAGAATCAGTTGACGATAATTCTTTGATGATTCATTCTTACCCTCGCGGAATAATACACAAGCGGATCGCATGTCGCACTTTGTTTCATTTCAATGCATTGAAAATTTACCTCGAGCGCTATTCCGGTGGCCTTTTTCGCAATTGACATATACTCGGCTACAGGCGATTATATACTTGTTGCACCATTATTCCACATCTAATAACTACATAAATTTTTCTTTGGTACTGAATGGAAACAACAACAATGGCAATACTGACATGTATCAAATATCATGGTACATGTTTTTTAGTATTGTCTCAGTGGAATCGCACCTCTAGACATTGTTCGTACAACGTAAACCAACCAGCGTCACACAAGTGTTCAACATAGTATTCATACAGAGCCATACATTGGTGGCTTGAAGCGACTAAGAATATGAACACTTCTCATCATTTTGCGCTATCCTCCAAAGAAGCGTTTCTGTTGATATTACTGGCCTCGATTTTTTCGATTTGATTTTCTTTCTCGTGCTCGAAATAAGCGCATCTGCTATCCTTAGTGGACAAAGTTTTGCTACTGTCAAGTGAAATCCAATTACATACAAAATTCAAGAACGACATTCACTTTCTTGGTGACTAAATAAACGAAATAATTTCGGTCTGTTAATCTCAATAACCTCGAAAAGAGTTGCATTGATTCATTATTATAAAGATTAGCGCAAATGCCATCCTTGAAGGCAGTTTGCGATTGGCACGCGGACCCAAATAAGGCTAAGCGCAAATTGAGAAGCGTATAGCGCTAGTGAGCTAGCACAAGACGACCAACACGACTCATATGTACCACAAACGTAGCCTGGCGGTGCGCATATTGAGTCGCAGTTTCCTGTGAATAACGTGCCACTCGCATGCAACTACCCGACCGGCACAACCATACAGTGCCAGTCTCACGGCGCTATATGATTGATCACCAACACATCCACCACAGCCGGCACGACAGGCACGAGAAACTGTGGTTCAGCCACAGCGTCACGCGAGTCGTCTCTCACGAGTGCTGCGCCATTTCGCGTCTCCTCGCCAGTATGTGCGTTCTGTTTTCATTAGCCACAAAAAAGGCGCTATATCGCGCCAAGATACTCGCGCTATACGCGTCTCAATTTGCGTCTGGCCTAACTCACAACAGTATCGAAACGTGACTGTTTTGCTCATATTCAGTGATTCAGAGTGATTTTTGTTCGTTTCGACCATTTTTACATGCCTTTAACCAGCTTTGTTTACGTACCCAAAAAAATTACATATCTCTACGAGACAAATTTTGCTCTAAATCTAGTACACTGAAAATATGAACTTGAAAAATATACATTTCGATTTGAGTTCGAATTTTCTCGAAACGAGTTACTCGTTTTGAAATGCGCAATGCCACCCCAGGGCTCGCGCTGAGGGGGCTCACGTATTGTTTACTGTTTGGAGTCATATATGTTATTATTTGATTACGTTGGATAGTAGTCCTTTGGCAAACGATGTTTGGATACCCATCCGGAAGTTTCTTGGCAATTTGCAATTAAAATCACTGCTACAGGATCATTTTAAATTTCAGGTTATGATTTCTATGCTCATGAGTTTCTACAGAAAGGCGGCTATCTTAGCAATCCCTTGGTACAGACGGCATAACATCCCTGTTACTACAAAAATGCTCTATTGAACTTGTGAACCCTATTGCTCGCCTCTTCAACGCTTCAGGAGAAAACTTTTCCAATGGCTTGGAAAACGGCTTTCAAATCGGGAAACTGCACTCAGGTGACAAATTATCGTGGTATATTTATGCTGTGCTGCCTAGTTAGTGTATTTGAACGACTAATGCATAATATCTTATACAACGAGGCATCCTCAATAATTTTCAATGGCCAACAAGGGTTTGTGAGGAACCGTTCAACCACATGGAATTTGATGTGCTACGTCACCACACTATCACGTGAGATCAGTGTTGGAAAAAATCATCTTCGCTAAGATCAAATGTACAGATTTTCGGGCTAGGTTGCATCGAAAACCTATATATTCCAAACGAAAATTAAAATGACAGATCCAGGCAACCATTGAATATGAGCAAATGAACTTTTGTCCTTAAATATGTTTTGATGTTTATTTTTTCCACCCAGTGTCATTTTCATCTTGAATATCGGAAACGTCAGAACTGAATTTCATTTCAGCCAAATGAATATCAGCTGTTGTTAACTTCTATCCTGAGGTTGCTGTGTGCGGTTGGATTTTGCAGTTGCCGGATGCCGTAATCGGAAATACCTTATGAAATTCCCGATGTCGCAAATGACTTGACGGTAGTTAAAACCACTCGTTGTATCCATTCGGCATATGCCGTTGCTACCGTCTGGCCAAATAAAATTTATTTTGAACTTAAATTCACTGCCAGAACGAATATCGTTTCGGATGTGATAAATGTCAATTTGTTGCTTTTGATATCCAAAGTATAAATAACAGCGAAGTTATGAACCCCACCCAATGTCGCATTCATTCATTATAGCAAATTTGCTCATGCAACAGCGATATGAACAAAATGAACTCGTTTGTTATTGTCATCAATATAATGAACGCAGTGTGTTTCAAGCTGAAAAAAAGTCATTTACACTGGAACAAAATCATATTCGTTTCTCGTGAATATTTGCTGATATTCTAAGACACTGCGTGAGGTATAAGAGAGACGGCAAGTTGTAACGGTGTATGTCGACTTCGCGGAAGCTTTTGACACAGTCCCACACTTCCTAGTAACGCAGTAAATGAAATACATGGGCTTTCTTGACTGGATAACGGAGTGAATTTCATCCTACCTTTATGGCCGCTCAGCACATGTCGTCGTCAATGCAGTTGGATCCAGCAGCTTAATATCACGTCTGGCGTACCACAAGGAAGCGTTCTGGGTCCACTTCTGTTCAACATATTCATGAACAATTTGTACGCACGGCTTTCATCACTCGAGGTTTCCTTCGGTCGCTCCAACAGGCTCATAGTCTTCCACTATCAAAATGGAATTGTCGATTGTGGATCGCACAACGGCCATCTGCGTTCTTAGAGTTAGGATAGACTCAAAACTGAGATTCCATTCCAATGTTGTATGTGATATTTCGATTTCAACTTGGTGAAGAATGCCTTGAAAATGAAATTAACAGTCATTTTTGGTTTATAAGTAAATAATTCAATCTGTGCTATTTTAAAAGACGGCGTTGAAATAAATAAATAAAACATTCCAGCACGACATTCATTATGGTTTAGCTTGATATTCCTCAAACAATTATGTGGCGCACAACCTTAACGCCTGCTTCGTCATAGAGTCAGTTCGATGCATTGATATACCGTCAAGGGCACCATTGAAGCCCTCATGATGACGGAAAACAAGCGATGTTAATTGATTCGAATAAAGAAAAAGTCTGAATATTTGCCTCAGCAGAGATCTATTATTCATTATTCATGAATATTCCTCTTCCGCTACCTCTCTCTTTGTCTATATTTATTATCGGGCCTGCATAATTTGCACCACCAAGCAATTGTCCATCATAGCATCAAAATATTAGGTGATTGTTGCATCGCGACAGGGCCAATGCACACGGGAGCAGATACAAATGGAGTTTCAGCGTAGCGAAGACGCTATTTGTACATACGAGTTATGAAACACGCATGTACGCACACAAAGTCATATATCGATGACTTGAAGCAACTTAACACACACTTATCTTCGCTTTGCGCTCTTCTCAATAGAAGCCTTTTCTATTCATAATTCCGGTCTCGATTAGCTTAGCTTTCATCCTTGGTGAAGATAGTTTTGCTACTGCTATGGGAAACCAAATCACACACAACATTTCTGAACAATTATTTTCATGGTGAGCCGATGATAGCCTAGTTTGATGATTCCCCATACATTTGTGTAGTTCAGAACCTTAATGGAAAGGCGTCAGTTTGATGTAATGATTGCAATGCCAGAGACATCATCGAGTAAGTAATTTGGTCGCGTCCACAGCTCAATCCGAAACGAAGACATGTGAGGACGCAAAACATGAAGAACAAACGATGTTCATTGCTTCGTATCTAGAACGATACTGAAAGTTTGCCTCAGCGAGATCCAATATTTTGCTCTAGGAAAATATTCCTCTTCGTTCTTCTTCTTTTGTTTGTTCACGGAGACTTTAAATCATTCCACTTCGTGGATCGCCGATAAGTTGCTCGTTATTGACGGCATGGGTAGGGAAGTTCACAAATGAGCAGAACAAATGTATGGGAAAATGGATATGCTTCTAGTTTTCATCAATTTAAAACCGTTTACTTACCAGGGGATTGTAATATATAGCATAAGAAACATATCTTAGAGAATTTCCGTTTCTTTTGGTATGTAAATCATCAAAATCCGTTCGCGGCAAAAATAGTTATTAACGTTAACTTCACTCATAAAAACGTGACCCGTTTTCTGATTTGGCACGTAAAAAAAACCGTAGTTCTACGTCAAAAATGGGCCTTTCATTATACACGAGAATAATATATTACATCGTGAGAGCGATTAATCATAAAATAATAATCTTCATATACTTTTATTGCAAAGTAATTACTTTTATTTTCGTAAAGTATTGATATTTAATCATTAAAAATTAACGTACGTTCTCCTAAGATTGTCCATGCAATGCTAGCCCTAGCCTCAATTTTCTTTAATCGTTTGACTGCTTTTGTTATATGACTTGGCACCTTATAACGTAGAATTTTGTCTTTCGAGAACATATTGGGGGTACAAATTGAAAAACTAGAGATTATTTCGCTTATTACTCATCCATTCTTCGATGGACTTGATAGATTTTTGCACTAATTTATCAGTCCTTATAAATATACAGGCAAACCTGTTTTTATGCGGTTGATTTTTCTGTGATTTCTCATTTGTGTGACTGTTTAGGTGCAATTTTGTTATTTGTGCAATTAATTTGCGTGATTCAAGACCCGATGTCATAATAAAATCGCACAAACGAGGAATCACGCCAGAAGGGACCGCACAAAAATAGGTTTGCCTGTACCCAAATTCATCCGCGTTTTTGATATATGCTCCGCACTCAAACGGTTAAACTTTGAAAATCTAACGCCTAAAATGATTCCCCAAGCGCTTTGGAACCCTATCGCCAATCGCGCTTGCTTTGTTCGCACCGTTCGGTTCGCGCAAAGCATCTTCCAAACCAGAAGTCACTCACTCTCGGGGAGGCCGCGATATTTTGTTTTGCTATCATCTTTCCTCGCCCATTTACAACAACTTTGGAAGCGTATACTCTCCGTAGATCGCCACGTGTTTGTTTCGCAAAGTGTGATTCGTCGAAAATCACGCGATCAGCAATAGTGCTGCTAGATCGTTTTGAATGCGCAGCGGAGACAGACGTGTCTCGTAGCGCGTAAAAGTGTGATTGCGGGTGGAGTTGCGTTGTAAGTTTCGGATAATCCTAACACGATTGTTGTGTGAAAGTGTGACATTGTCTCCAACAAAGTAGACAGAAGAGTTTCTTGTGTCGAAAAATGCGAAGAACTTTATCAGTGGATTCCCATTGTTGAGTCAGTCAAAACGTTCCGTGTGTGGTTTTTCACAACCAGTGGATGTCATTGTTTAGTGTTAGGGAACTCAAAAACCTCGGGTAGGTACTTGTGAGTGTGTACGAACGGCGTCATGCTCGTGGCGTGATCGAACAAAAACAGTACGAAGGCCGATTAGCTGTGACTAATATTAGGTTTGAAGAAACCGTTTGGCGGATTGTCATTCGCTTCTGTATGTACGTAATTAGTTTTAGGATGTTGATAATTCTGGTTCGTGGATACACGAAGGCAGGTGATTACATCAAATTCTGTTTTCGTGGTTTTGTTTACTATGGAAGTATTTCGATAAAAACAGAATGATTTGCAAAGACTGAATCCGACTAGTATTTAAGGTGGACTTTTGGTAGTTGTCGTAAATTACTTTCAAACATACCATTGGTAAACAACTTTCCGTCAAGCATGATATCAACAATACGCTTCGGAAGCGCTTATTTTGAAACAGCATTATTCGTCACGAACACTTTATCTTGCTGTTATACCATAGTCAAGCTGATTAGAGCTGAGCAACAAAATCCAATTGTTTCTCAAACGGAAGCAGCGTCTAAACCGGCTCTACGCAAGCAGCAACCTTCGTACCTCGACCTAAACCGTAGTCATCTCGATGGTGCGTGGTGTGAATACGCGTTTTATTTTTTTTTGAGTATCGGCGGCGCTTTTTACGTTCCTATCAGTGGTTATCACAAATGCACCGGCGCGGCTCTCCAAATCCCGAGTTCCATTAGGCTGCTTAGCGTTTGTGTTTGTTGGGTTGACGACTATGTCGGGAGGTGCTGATCTCTATGCCCGGCGCTGTCATCAGTGGCGCACTTTGATTCTATGCACTCATTATCAGAACCCACTTGTATGGAAAGGCGCATCTTCCAGGCATTCTTCGAAATGAGCAGGGTAATGTATACACAAATTCACTGATATGACGACTGGATTAAACAATACCACCTTGTATGATCATTTCTTGATGTGTAGTTAGAGATTAGCTAATTGTGTGTTGGTGCGTTCGGAAGCAGTCCAGGGAGAAGGTCGTATTAGCTTAGGATCAGTTCGGCTAGTTCAGTCCCAGACGGAGTATCAAATCGTGCGGTACTGTGCGTATTCAGTTTGCGGGTCGATTCGAATGATTGCATCTTAGCGACGTTGACAACTGTGACAAGTGTAAGTGACAACAGTGTGACTGGAAGCCGGGCTCCACATTGAAGACTGAGGTTATAAACACGTTTCAGGGAAACGGTTTTTGGTGGAAGTATACAATTCTCTGGTGTGTGGAGCAGCACAAAGCTAGGTAAATTAGTTTCCTTGGGCGGTAGAGTTTCTACAACAATTTGCATTTATGTGATTCAAATGGTGCTACATTGTGAAATGTTCCGGATAGAAAAGTGTCCTGCTATCGGATTTTAACCGTCGTAAGCAATAGAAAAAACGAATATATGGAGGATGCTGGATATAAAAAAAGAGTTTAGTTATTTAGGGTTTTAATTATATCTCTTTTTTTTTGAAACCATTCATCATTTTAAGATGTCCCGGGAAGTGAGTCTTCTTCAGTAAGTCTAGTACTTCTGAGGGAGTTTTTGTCAACGAACCGTCGCCCTTTTTAATGGAATCTAGCCAGTTCGAGTGGTCTTTTGCCAGAGTCTAATTGAGTCTAGCAACGATTCGAGTATTTTCAATGCTTTCGCAGTTATATACCCAGGATTTTCGTTTGGATCGTTGGATTTGGACTCCGCTCACTGCATCAAATTGCTACGGGTTCACGTTTAGACCTGTCATTTACTATGAAATTGTTAATACTGTGTAATCAATTGAATTTAACGATGTAGGTCTAGATAACATACCAGTAAAATTAGTAAATAAATCCCTGTAAAATCAAGGCCATATTAATATCTAAGCAGAAAGTACCACCAACCCCACCTGGCATTTGTATTGATGATTTGTATGTAACCTAAGAGATCATTATTATACGTCTGAAAGCATAAAAAAATCATTACCTCATTTATTGTAATTTGCAATTTAAATTCCGTCCGTTTTCAATTTATTGACAATTAAAAAGTTATTCGGGATTTCACAACATTCACAATTCCTCAGTCATCTATCTAACGACCAGACAGCAGCAAAGTTTTCCAAATGGCCTTTCTCTAAGCCGACTGGTTAGTTTAGTTTTCCTAGTTGTCTTTTTTCAGGACTAGAGGCGAATGAATTGAAAAAATATTAAAGCTTCAATAATTTAAACCATGATTATCATTGTTTATGTCACAGTCTCGCTTCAGCTAGCGGACAACATTCTGTCTCAATGCTGATGTCGATAGGTACCGCTAAGTACCGAGAGGAACAATTGGAACCACAAAAATCTATAAATACTGGTGAAATCGTAAATACCTACAAATATACTTGAAAGTCCATCGAAGTTAAGAAAGATCAGCGGTTGATATATGTCCTCAGATGGCCGTGAAAGCATTATTAATATTGTGGTGGTGGAGGAACCAACATGTTAAACCCTCGGGCCGTATTGTGTCTAGAGCGATAAGAATATTTGCAATGCATACTGAAAGCACTACTTGGCAGTAAGAACACAAATCCCGTATATTGATCTCGCGAGAATAAAAATAAATCATGTTCCATCTTCAACGACCTTGAGAAACGCCATTTGGAAAGCCTCGCTGACGCTGCCATCTGGTCTCTAGCAGGATGATTGACAAACCGTGAATGTCTTTTTGGTGACTTCTTCGGAGCAATCAATCAATTTTCTTGAATGTCAAAAGAGGCGTCAAAGTGCGGCGCATTTCAAGCCGGATGTGAAGAAGGTATTTTCAGCAGTAAGAGCTGTGTTCTTCGGTGGAAAACTGAAGGTGAAAATTTGAGCATCGACATCGCTACCCCACCATACACACAATTCGGTTCGGATTTTCTGTTTCCGTTCTCATTTTTTTTTGTAGCGTTGGAAATGTCATTTTACCAAGAGATACTGAAAAGCTATTTGGATATAAAAAAAATTCAGTGTTTCAGACAGCGAGCAAACAACAATACTTTTTAATTTTGAGAGTTAATTTGAAAATGTGCTCAAATTAGCGTTTTATTGCTTCGCGAGATTTTCGCTCACCTCACTTAGTGAAGGCATACATCGGCCCTTGTCAGTGCTACCAGATGTTTGTACTAAAGAGTTTCATTCTTGGCTGCGAACGGCTATAATTTCATAGTCCAACGTTGACAATGCGGTCGTATCTTGGACACCATCCTTTTTTATTTTTTTTGCGGTCCGCGATACCTTGACTAACAGTGTTTGTGGCTCCTCTAAAAAGGTTGAATACCACTGCTCTAAATGCTTGTGTTCGCTATGTTTATAATTTATCTAGATACAGTAAAACTTGTTTTTGTGCGGTCTTTTTTGTGTGCATTTTTTTTGTGCGGTTTTTTGTTCTTGTACGGTTTTTTTTGTGCGGTATATGAAAAGAAGCATATTTGACGAAGTTATCGTCCATTTAGTTTTTTTTCGATGGTTTATAATCATTTCAGTACGAAAAAAAGCATATTTGCGTCTCAATTGTCCACTTCTGAAATCATTCCCCTCCTCCCATCAAACGCTCTAAGTTTTCCTAAGTTTTTTTATGATATGATTTCTAACAGTAACACGTTTCGACATGCAACCAAAAGCACAAAACAGCCACGCGCAACCGAAAAGGCAAAGTGTCCCTTCGCAAAGCAGGGAAACAAAAGAAAATTGAACAGTGAACTGCGTGAATTTGAGTTATTTTCTTGGGGAAACTTTTTTTATGCGGTCCCTATCTACCGCACAAAAAAAGTTTTTTTTTCAAAATGTGTACCGAACACGATTTTTTAAAGCTGCTGGTGAAGTTTTGCACGATTTTATTTTATGCGATTTTTTTTTGTGCGGTCCCTGTCCCCCGCACAAAAAAAGGTTTGCATGTACATGTTTCTCACTTACAAAAGAACCTAATCGGGTGTAGTTTTACTCACTCGGCGACTCGACGACTTTTACGACTTGAAAGTGCCCGCTGGTCGTTCTATTTTATTACGATTTCTGCTACAATCGACGAGCTTTTCGTGTGAAATGTACGCTCGCCATAATTCCTGCACTTGAGGAGGCGATCTGGCGTAGTGGTAACATCCATGCCTCTCACGCTGAAGGTCACGAGTTCAATTCTCACTCCCAATATTCTTCCAAAAATGGAAGTACAAGTGACGAACCAGCCAAAATGTGTTGAAAATCACTATAATACAGCTAAAAAAAAAAAAAAAAATTCCTGCACTTGATGGACTATTTGAAGTTACTCCCAAGCAATATTTATTGTGTTCATTGTAAAGTTTCGCTGGTTCTTGTCAATCACGGAGAGCAAGTGTGTAATCTAACAAAATCAAAATATAAAGTAAGCTCATTTCACAATTCAAAATATCAAGTGAGCTCATTTCACGATACGCGTTTTTCTCTTAACAAGTTGAGCACCGATTTTTTTCTTGCTGCGCTTTCATTCAGCGCGCACCGAGAGCATTTGCACAATATCAGTGTCGGTCCCAGTTCCCAAAGATACTTCTGGTATGAATAGAAAATAATCAGCAATTCCCTATATATTTTAATTTTATTATTTTGTCCAGCTGTTCCATAGAGTGAAATAATTCATACGAGGGTTCCAATGTTATGTAATCAATAGCACAAATAGTTCGATGTTTCTTGCTACAAACGGCAGAGCGTTTGTGGCAAAATCGAACATTGGTCGAAGCCCGCATTTTTTTAGTCTTTAAGTATAAACCTGAATTAATCCATCTATAGTGAGATGTGACATTTCTCATTCCATGTCGATTTAACTTATTACCGACATAATTTTTCTTTCAAAGAAAAGCTATTGCTATTATTTTTATTGTTAGCGGTAGGGAAATTTCAATACTTAAAGATTATTCCTTTCCGATTATCCATATCCTGAAAAATAAAACATTTTCCAAAATCTACAAAGTACAAATACGCTGTGGAAAAACAATGACATTGAGAGTTGAGGGGTTTCACAAATTCAGTTGAATAGAATCACCATTTATATCATCATATTATATCGTCCACTGGATCCAACGGAAGGATATTCATACCAGCAATTTCATTAGAATCATTGTTCCACCCACTGATAATTTCCTCCAATTCCCCCAAACACGAAATTTTACGGACCGCCATCACCTAAGGTTATCATGGACAGAAATGTCGATTATTGTTGTTGTTGTTTATTGTTTATATCAACAGACCTCCAAGGTCCCAATGATTTCAACTTTACCTAATTAAACGTAAGAATCGCTGCTTCAATATGCTTCTGGAGGAATTGAGATCAAATACGGGAGCAATCGTATTGAAGGTGCGCTGTAGTCCCGTTATTCGATCGCTAAGGTAACATTCGCATGGACGGTGTATTTCTCAGACGTCGTGGAGACGTCATTGAAGTTCAGTTTTTCCAGGAGTTGCGGACAATCGATGCGGTTGGTTATGAGCTCAGCAACAAACAATGGCCTCGCTAGATTTCGTCTGGTATGCAGAGAGTCCAGATGGATCAGCAAGCTGCGACTCTCGTAGCTTGGAAGCCGAAGCGGATCACGCCAAGGCAACAGTCGGAGAGCGTATCTAACAAACCGTCGTTGCACTGATTCGATTCGCGTCGCCTCGTTCTGAAAGCACGGGTTCCATATGACGCTTCCATACTCCAGGGTTGGACGAACCAGAGCGCAATACAATGATTTGAGACAGTAGACATCGGTGAAACTTTTGGAGACTCTGAAGATGAAACCCAAATTTCTTGATGCCTTACCAACGATGTGTGAAACGTGTTGCTTAAATTCCAATTTTGAATCTAGAACCACTCCAAGATCTTTAATCTCCGTTCTCCGTTCAATTTTGACATCAGATATGGTATAATTGTGCATAATTAGCTCCTTCTTCCTACCGAAGGTAACCGTCGTACACTTGGAAGGGTTGATTGACATACAATTGACAGAACGCCAAGAAGCGAATGTATCCAACTGCCGTTGGAGAAAGATAGCATCGGGGTCCCTCTAGCACCAAAAAAATGTCGTTAAAGTAAACCAGGAAAACTAGAGGACCCAAGTGGCTTCCTTGTGGTATCCCAGAAGTTGCTCCGAACGGCTCCGAGATGTTGTCTCCAACTGAAACAGTCAATCGGCGTCCTTTGAGGTAGGATTCGAACCAACTTAGTAAAGTTCCAGTGACGCCTAGCTTTGCCAACTTGGCTATAGCGATGTCGTGATGAATTTTGTCGAAGGCGGCTGTTAGATCGGTATATATAGCGTCGGTTTGGGACCTTTCGACCATGCTGTCGACGACGTAATTACAAAAAGACAGCAAGTTTGTGGTCGTTGACCGTCCGGGCATAAATCCATGTTGATCCCAACTAATATAGTGCTTGAAAAATGAGAACACTGGATCCATAACAATCAATTCAAACAGTT
This sequence comes from Toxorhynchites rutilus septentrionalis, assembly GCF_029784135.1. Classification (NCBI taxonomy): domain Eukaryota; kingdom Metazoa; phylum Arthropoda; class Insecta; order Diptera; family Culicidae; genus Toxorhynchites; species Toxorhynchites rutilus. The sequence continues at coordinate 70,565,587 of NC_073746.1, read as the reverse complement.
TTGACATAGCGCAAAGGCTTGAAATCCCTCTGTAGTTATCAATATTCCGCTTATCGCCTTTTTTGTGGATCGGGAATATCGTGGCGGACTTCAATAGCTTTGGAAAACGACCAGTTGCTAGAGAAAGCTGGAAGACGTGTTGCAGCGGTGTCAACAAACTGAAGATGCATTTTTCCAGGAAGAGCGATGGTATTCCGTCTGGGCCCGGATTAGTGGACGTTTTCATTCGCGAAACAGCTGCCATGATCTGTTTAGCGCTAATGTCGAACCGGCTCAACGAAGACTCGAGAGTAGGAATATTTGTGATTTGAACATTCACAATTGAAAATGCTGAAGTAAATGAAAAACCTTCCGTCTTCCAGAGTAAACAAACTAGAATGAGCTACGGAGGTCAGATGTGTTGGTATTAATTCAGCAGAAAAAAATGTTCGTTATGACCAACGTTCGATTTTTCGAAAACTCAATTTCCCTGGCTGTTATTTTCCTGTATGGAGCTCAATCAAGTGATTTTTGTCCTATTTCACAATATATGTTCTTTTATCAATGTAATACTGTAAAAAAGTTGACATATTTTTGTATTTTATTAGTTTTTCAATTGAAACTGAAAACACCTCCCAGACATACTTGCTTTGAATCAAATTTTTTTTCCAATAAAGTTATACAAAATTGAATGTAAGTGGTAGCTAGTGAATTAAGCTATCTTTTGGTGCACTTTTTTTTGGAAGGCAGTTCGGAAAAATCCATTTTGGAGAAGTGAAATCGAATTGAAAGCAGCGAGCGTCCTTTCGCATGTGAAAAAAAACTCTTCGACAATGATTATGAATATTGTTTCAACCGTGAAAATAGTTTTACCTGTCAATTGAAAATGTCTACTCTTCAAATTCAAAGAAAACGACAGCAGAAAGGATGAAATCGAAGAATAGATGTTTCAGTATGCGTAGATAATGAACTCAATCGAAAATGACTCTGCTTGGAAAGATCGGAACAAGTGGAAACGTTATTTTCATTTTTCAGTTTCGAAATTGACAAGTCCCGATAAAAACCCACAGGATTGTTGTTGATGAATATGTTTTTTCACCATATTTATGCAGAATAGATGACAATAACGGAAAAATGCAGTTAGATTTGATCGCCCGTTAAGTGTTTGTGAGAATGTCTAAACTGTAGGAATTGTCACATAATTGTGACATTGTATTTTGATATTCATGAAACTATGTCTCTTCGCTAAAAGTCATACGACAAATCGAAATTGCTACCATTACATTCTTGCTGGACTATATAGCAAAATAAGGGTGAAAACGAGCCTCACATCCAAAATCGTGAAAGGGAAAAGTGTGTGCTCTCTACAAAAACAATGTACCAGAGGTTTCGATTATTTTTTATTAATGAGTGTTGGCTGCTGTATGCATAATTTTCGGTCAAAGCTCATGATTTACTTTCGAAAAATTGATTTTGATGTATAGAACATTTTACTGCAATTGAGCGGTTCAACTTGATCCAATCATTGTCCTAATAACTCTAGTTTTCTACAGAATCCTAATTCCACCCGTGGCTATGATTATTTTCCAAAAAATTATTCTAAACGTAATAATTCTGTCAATCGTTCCAATCATGAATCATGACTCTTTATTTTACATTTTTTTTCGAAGATGTAAACAACAGCATTGTACTTAACATCTGGTTGATTAGTTGAGCTTTTCTATCTGGTTGAATACCAGCATTATCGAAGGTTGACGGGGCACTGGATTGATTTGTGGAGTGAAAAGTTGAAGTTTATATTGTGGTAAAAAGAGTTAAATAAAAGCTGTCATCGTCACCATCGTGTAAAACAGAATTCATAGGCGCGATATATAAATGAAGCAACGCTACAAATGCGATATTTGGACCCCGTTTTCTAGAGGCGAATGAACTGGAAAGTTGAAAGCCTCTTTAAAACGAAGAAGAAGACCCCGTTTTCATTAAGTTACACATTAAGTTAAATCATTCAGTTCACTCGTCTTAGGCTTCGAAAAAGACCAGTAGAAGATCAAAACCATATATCTCGTAACTCATTCTCGGTCCTTTTCGTAGCTGATATACACTGTGTTACAGTTACACGATTATATCTTATGTTCATAACAGTTATTTGAGTTTCCAAATGTATAATATGCATGGAAAAAATGGGATGTCTCCCATTTTCGTCAATTTAAACTATCTACGGACTAGCTTTGCACAGTGGCGATATCGTAAAGCCAGCGCTACACGATGCTACGAACACCCTCGAATGCTGGACGCTCAATGATTCAACGCATCGTGTAGTCGACTGACGAGCTACGAACCTCCAATATCGTGTGTCGAATATTCGCGTTGGAAGGTAATCCGTTCGTTGTGGATTACCTTCCAACGCGAGTGGCACGAGTCAAAGGATTTTTGTCATTCGTTGCTTCGACACTCGATGACATTCGATTCACCGCTACACGATTCGTCCGAATCTATCTTTGACAGATTGGTTTGTTTACAAATTTTAGATGAAGGAACTATGAAATTGATTCATAAAATTCAAAATATTCGGCAAAATATTGCAGTTTAATAATGTTGATTTCAACCATTTTTAATTTACAGCCCAATATCAGTACAATTGCTACGGCAGCAATTTCAATACTTGCATTGTCATCCAGTTTTACCGAGGTGCGATTGTTGCTAGTGGAAAACAAAACTGAGATTGGGCAATCGTAATGTAGAGCATATCGAACACATCCTAGAGGCACATCGATCCTTTTGGAATGAAACACATCGAAATACATTTACAGTAAAAAAATATAGGGGAGGTGTCCGAGCAAGACCGCATTGCTGACGTAGGACTTCGGAATTATTTTAATTTCGCTTTTTTATCACTTCGTATGTTATTCTAGAATGCATAGGACTTTTTTAAATAACTCTCTAGTAGGATGTATTGGTGTTGAAAAATGCCGATGGTTTGCGAGATTTTGTAGAATCAGTTGAAGATGACTGATTCATAATTCATTCTTACTCTCGCGAGAATGATATACAAACAGGCGTTGCATAAAATCAATAATGGGTACGTGTGATTCACTGGTATGGAAACCAACGCGGTACATTTTTAATTTTTTTTCTCCTCGGAAGCCTGGTCTGGAAGGTCGAAAAACTCGATTTTGTTTTGCATTTTTGGAAAGCTTATGTCCTCAAAATTTTTGTCTTTAAAGTATTTTTCGATATTTGATTTCGTTGAAAAATTACAGTCAAAGGTATGAGGTCACCTCAAGGGATATAGTATTGCTGTATGAATTTTTCAACGTGTTTTTCTCGAAACCATGATTTTTTCAGCTGGTGGTATCGATATCTCTGGATCTACTCGATCGATTTGGTTGAAATTAATTATCAGTATGTAAACATGAATTATCTAAAGCGTTACATTGCCGTTTCTTCATATCTCCGTTTTATGAGTGTTGACGGAAGGAGAATTCCGGAAGTCTTTTCAGCAAATCCGGTTTTGACGAATATAGCTAAAAGCTAATAATATAATTTTATTAATAGTGTTGGTCATACTATACATCATAGTGTGAACTTACATTCGTTCCTAACCTCTTTTAAGTAATTCTGATCTTTCGTATTGGGTCCTTCGTGGCTCTAATCTTAACAATCACATTGATTTTAATATATTATTAAATGGTTAAATTATAATTTGTCACATATCACGAGAGTGTACTTCTCGTTCATCTAATAATCTGTATGAATTTCTTTACCGCTCTACAGCATCCACTATGGCTTTTTCCTGTATCTATCTAGCATTCACTTTGGCCTTTATCATATTAATGAGAACAATGAACGGAAAGTAACTGTCGTCGTATTGAGATGTCATTATATCGAGGGCAATGCAGATTGAGTATTACTCTCCGTAACAATGAGCGTCTATATAGCCATTTTTCATGAAAAATAACTCATTCTTAACTAAAGATACCACCAGCTGTCAGCTGTCAATAATCGTTATTTGTGCATTCAAAAAATTGAAAATACATCTCCAAACATACCTCAAATAATAACCAAAATACCTGAACGCTTCACATTATTCCTAACATCCGAAAAAAATCACAAAAATTCATTATTTTTTGATCTTCCAAACGGGGGTTCCCCCTTTAGATCAAATAAAAAATATAAAATAATACAAATAAAAAAATTATAAAAATAATTATAGATGGTTTGGTAAAAATCTCTTCTAAAATTGGTCATATAATAATGAGGAATGGTTCCTTCACGGACTAATTCCACATTGAAATGATCACTTTCAACGTGTATTAGCAAGTGCTCAGTCTATGTACTTCTTATCGGGCAACTTGTTGAATAATCTGCACGTTTTGAAAACAGCTCAATGAGTCGTGACCTTCGATTCACTTGCCTCTCAATGTCAAAATTGTGCCAATCGCTGGATGTTTTGATTGCAATTGACGAGGATTATATATTGTTGTGCCATGACGTGGAACATTTTGTGAATTACCGTACATAGTCTAAACTATTTTGTTTTTGGGGCAAAAGTTACAACAACTACACTAATCTTGATTGTGTAAAAGGTCCCCAAAACGGATTGTTGAGGGCACTCTTGGGGCTGGATGTTGGTGCTGTAAAGTTTAAAGTTTTTTCTCTCCAGCCACAGTCTCGTAAGGGTGCCATATCCAGCAAATTTGCTGGGGTCATATACTTTGTTCCATGAGAGCGATTACCCCGCCACAAACTTCTATCCGACCCACTCAAAACTGTAAGATAGAATGTTAGACATTGCATGTATGTGGTTCCGGGGAAATACCATTCCCTAACCCTTCCACTCTCTCCGCTAGCCTCTCGGCGTGAGGAATCTTGTTCATCTCAAGTGCCACATTGCACGAAAGCCAGCCTCATTCGACCGGCGTAAGTGTTTTATATGCAAAAAGTTTCCGATCTGATCACACTATTATGAGTATGAGTGCCATTGACACACAAGTGCATGCTCGACAAAAAGATCCAAAACAACACAGGAGCAAGCGGATGATGCTGTAGACACTGCTCCGAAAGTTGATGGTCTTGGGTGTACTTTACCCATTGTGTTACAGTTTCGGATCCTGGATTTTCCTGTTTCCTTTTCCTCCCACCATCAATCGATACCGCTTCGTAAGTAGATGAAACATGAATGCGCTCGTCCACATCCGGTAATCAGGGATGCTTTCGATTTTGTTGTTTACGAGTGGATTTGTGCCATGCCAATATAAATTGAAAGCTATTCTCCCTTCTTCGGAAATCAAATGCAACAAATGGAACACCTTTCCCCCCTCAATCGAGGATCACAAATCTCTTTTTTTTTGCCAGCAGCACATTTTTGCTCATTGATTATCCTTATCGCAACGAAAATAAAGCTGAACAGTTTCATTCAAATTGCATAATTTCAATTGAAGCCCCATTTCCGTTATCGGAAATGCTGACGCCGAGGGAAGCGAACCGAGGATGCCTGGCGATAGTCTCGAAATTATGCATATTGCATGAACGTCACACGTTGTGATCGGTGCGATTTAAATTCAATTATTATATTTGCCTTTCAGCTAATTATCCGCTATCAATCATTCAGTTCGTTCGCTTGTGGGTTGTTTTGTGGATCTTTTTTTCGGGGGTGCGCTAGATGATAAAGAGGTGCATCAGGTGCATTAGATGACAGCTTACATCATTGGATGAAGCTGATAATACCGATCGTTGAAAACCGTTTGGATCGGATAGCATACGCTGTATTTTTCATAAAAGGTGTGTATAGTCATGCAATTAACGTTTTCCGCAAAAAAAAAAAATCATGTAGTCTGTTTACTCTGTTTCACAGGTATTGATCCTCAGTATTCTCTTTTACTAAGAATAATATGTGTTAACTACATAAGCTTATTTGCTGGTGCATGTTTGCTATGTCGACCTTTTGGATAGAGCTAGTTGCATTTTTAAGCGCATATAAATCCCAAATCTATCATAACAGTCGTAATAGTAATCGTAGTTTATTTCAGTTGATTACACATCTTGAATTTTAGATCCTAGATTCAGATCCATTTCTTAGTTTGAATGGTAGATTCTGGTATCAAAATAACCTTTTGAAATGAAGATTTTAGTTACAGATTCCATATCCAGAGAACAACTTCTGTATTTTTGTTTTGGGTTCCAAGACTTATCTGGATTCTAATAGTTATCTATTATTTTGTTTTGGTATTTTAACATTTTAGAGATAACGCTCTTTTTCAACTTATCTCTCATCTTCTCATTTACCTGATTTAAAAAATTATGAATTATTTTTTTAAAAGGGCGTATTCAAAATCATTGGTCTATCGTTAAAAATCGTTACTCAAACTTCTGATGTCTGATTAAAATATGATGTATGACAAAGTTGTTGGAAAATTAATGAACAATTTAGGAAAACGTTACACTGTTGATAAATCTTACTCGAAAATTGGATTTAACTCTTTGTGGTCGCCACCATCCCTTTTTTACCGTTCTGGTCGTTTGTCTGCTCTCAGCCACCACAGCAAGAAACCATGCTAGTCTTATATTTTACTTAACCAAGTATCAATTTATGCTTTTCCTAAACGAAGCTTGATGTCTAGTGAACCTGTTCACGAATCAATACGGTGCTCCTATGAGTAGTAGATAACGGTATTCAGTATCAAACCAAAGTAGTCTGTGCGGGTGAGACAACGCACAGTGCATTGAATGCATAGTAATGTGGGACAAAAATCATAACAGTAGAATTTAGCCATTGTAACACTTTGGTGTGATGGAAAAGATTGTTCATAAGTATCAGAACTACTCTTTGCATAAATGTCTCATGTTATTTGAATTTATAAAGAGCAGAATAATTGTTTGCATAAGTGTCTTATGTCATCTGAATAATCTCATGTAAAAAAATCTTTGCTTGTTAAAAGTGAAAAGTGCTGATCTTTTCAGATACACATTGCTGGCATTAATTACACATTTATTGCATCAATGGCAAAAGTGTCTCATATTCAACGGATGATAAAAATAAAATTATGTATTGATTATACTTCATATGATTTACTCTTGGAGACTGCTTAGAAAGATTTCACACGAAGACGAATTACAAACTATAATTTTCATACAAAAACAACACATTAAAATACATTGTTAGGTTAATACTTACACATAGTTCACAAAAACAATAAAAAATGTTTATTTTTCATAATCTTGCTGGTATCACTACTTTTTCAAGGAAAAATAAGTCCGACCAGTATGATACCCATGACCAAATTTAATACGACCGCAAAGGGTTAATATTAAAAACTTTGATATCGCAAATCACCTGCCTTTGATATGTTTTGAATAATTTTGTTGAAAATATCTTCCAATTTAACAAATTTTTATGTACAGTGGAACCATTGTAAACTCATCAAAATAGAGATATGAATTTTTGAAAATATATTTAATTTCAATACTTTGTGAAATCATCATAGCGATATCATGTATAGAATGAATCATTTCTTGAGTACTAGCGTTTTTTGGACTTCAGGAGCGAGGATCATTTCCAAAGCTTGAAGAATTTACTATTTGGTTATAAATTTCCTTCGCCTTTAAACCTTCTTACAGGCGATGTTATTGGAGCTCGATTTTTTTCCGTTTTGAATATGTAAACTGTAAACCAAAGCTGACCTGACAAATCGAAGGATGTATACGCTTAATATAGTAATACATATGTGACAACTAGTGGAGATTTACGAACTTTGGTTGGCTTTCCAACCCATCTATTGTGTTTATATTCCGGTTCACTTCACGTAAATGTGGCATGTTTTCCTAATAACATTTCTTATCATATCGATACGCTGACCAAATAGTTCAGGAGTGAAAACGGGGCACACAAGACCAAAACATTCTCTACGGTGAAGAAATATTTGAAGAAATATACTTTGCGAAGGAGATCATGATTTTTGGAAATTTTATCATCAAATTTGTCACATTCCTGATCAAAATCAAAAACAGAACTATGCTCTGGAAAGTGACTTTCAAAGCGTTTTGGGTTTTAACATTGAGTCGTGGCCTCAATGTCCAAATATTGATCACCATACACAATTTTTGACGTAGGACTACGTCTTACATTAAGGGTGGCAAATCGGAAAACAAGTCACGTTCTTATGAAATAAAGTTAACGTTAATAACTATTTTTGCTGCGAACGCATTTTAACGATTTGCATTCCAATCGAATCGAAAATTTTCTAAGATTTGTTTTTTATGTTGTACATTACAATCCCATAGTTTGTATATGGTTTAAATTGATGAAAATTGGAAGCATTCCCATTTCTCCATACATTTGTTATATTCATTTGTGTGCTTTCCCGAACAGAGCTGTCAATAACGGGCAACTTATGCAGCCGCTAGAATAGAAACAACGAAGGGGGATAGCGAAAAGAGAATATTTGCGAAGTAAACTCCACCCTTGCGTAGTAGGTAAGCTGTGGCTAGCGTATAAGTATTGCATCTCCTCTGAGAAAAGTTCTCAGAATTTTTCTGTGCCCGAAACAACAAAGGTCTCTTATTCTGCTCGTTTTGTGTTTGATGTTTCCCCTCGAGCTGTGAACGCTAGCCAATATTTCACTTGAAGTGCCCCTGACATTGCAATTAACACCACCATCCGAAAGGCAAATCAGGCGAAAAAAGAGAAGAGTGCAAATGATTGTAGGTCGTTTCTAGCCATCAGTGTTTGGCTTTGAGTGTGCTGCTTGTTTTCGCGAAACTTACAACTTGTTCATTTCCTGTACATGTGAACAAGCATGGAAAAGTTCAGTTTTTAAATGGCGATGCACGGAAGATGCCTCTTGTTATGCGTTGTGCAATACGTTCATTGATATAAAGAAACAAATTGCGACATATGACCAATTAGAGTATTGTTCTCGCAAAGGCAAGAAATAATCGTTGCTTCTCGAGATGATTCTACAAAACCACGCAAGGGATCAAACCTTTTCAGGGTCCCCGGAACTTTTTACTAAAGAGTTATTTATGAAATTTTAACGTATTCCTAAATAATATCCGAAATGAGAAACCAACAAATTAAAAAAAAACCCTCGAACTTTTTTAACTGATGCGGTGAATTACAAGGTTGACATCTGCGCTAATCTTGAGCATAATGAAGCGACGCAACTCTTTCCGAGATTAATCAGAATAACGGGAAGAGTTTTTATAAAATGAATGTCGTTCTGAAATTTTATTTGTGATCTGGTTTCGCTTGCCAGTAGCAATGCTTTCTCCAGTAAGAACAACAGCTACACTTATGTCGAGCATGAGAAAGTAACGCAACTATTTACGGGGCCAGTAATATTCACAGGAAGCGTTTTTTTTTAAATAGCGCAAAACGTACGAATGATGTGTAGATGTGTGACATTTTTTTAAATTTTTAACATAAGAGTCATGAAGCGTATTTCAGCTGTAGATTTTTATATATGCCACAGGAAACTGTTCTTTTTCCTGAAGAGCATAGAAACCGTGAAATTGAAATAGTTGTGATATTGAAACGGCACACTTTTGGAAACAGTTGCCTCAGTAATTCTTGGCTCGTTTTAAGTTCTTCAAACATTCTAGCTGATTTTTCATGCAGTAATGTCGGCAATTCATTGTTTTTGATTTTCAAGACATTTATGCTTTATATTTCTTATGTTAAACATTATTATCATTTTCGAGAAAAATATTCCAAAGCCCGTGTTCATTTCTAAATGATCTCTTAACCTTAAAGAGCAATACGGAAAGGTAAGAAATCAGACCTAGATGAAGCATAGCTGGTTATCGAATCATTTTTATAATTTTTATCGTAGTCATAATTCTGAAAACATCTGTAACCTGATGATGGATGAATAGCAATAGATGAATGATATGTGATATGTGCGTATGTTTTATGGTCAATTATCGGAAAAGAGAGTAAAATACTTTTTTCTGTTTTTCAAATCTTTTGTAGTTTTTTATAGTTTTGTAGCTAAATATAACGAATACAATTTGCCCATAAAATAAATAGTTCTTTTCACATGTTTCTCTGGTACTCTCCCTTGCAAAATTCGCAATGAAGTTCTCCTTGTAATACATTTTGTAACACAACCCTCAAATTTTTAAACTTTCAAAAAGATGTAGAACCCGAACCTGTTCCTATTAATTCTGTCACTACTGTTAGGTATGAAAAAATGTTATCGTCATCGTAGATACTATGGAGCGATAATCATACGGGTATAAAAAAATTTCAAGGTTACTAAGCCTATATTTTAATCGGTCAAAAATATTTATTGTGATTGATGACTGGTTGATGTTGTAAAACGCGATAACCGTAATTCATTCGATTTTGTTATTGGGGAAGGGCGGCTAATTCTTGTATTCGAATTAGTGACGTTCATAAATTATCATATGAGATGTAACATTATTCAATTTAATCCAAAGAAACGAATTGATTTTTATTGAGTGAACATACGAGGTTTTGAAACGCTTGTGGAAAAGGAAAATCTTTTTGCATAGAAGAACACTCAGGCAATAGTTACGTGAAATGCATTTTCATTTTATCGACATTTTAATGTTATACAAACTGCAGCCGGCTAGGTTGCAGGCAACCGGCATCAAATGTTGAAAAACAATTATCATCTGTTGTCATTTGCTGACAATTACGAACACTCGTCAATGTGAGGATAATTAACTGAAAATGTAGATGTCTCACTTCAATCTGTCGTCATTTACGTAATCTTATCGGAGTAGCAAAATCGTTCTACATTCGACTGACATGGAAGCCATGCGCTATCACTGATTCGTATGGCGGTACAATTCATAGTATCAATTGAATTGGTCATGAATGAAGCACATACAAAATTGTGATGTAATGTTTGAGATTGATGCTGCGAAAAAGACAGAAATGAACATCAAAAAATCAAATATACACACAAGTCACATGTAGTAATTAGAATCGCTACCAAATTATGCTTTTCTGTTGTTTCGATAGCCGAAGAGTTAAATTGCTGGTTTAGCAACTAATAATAACTACGACCGCTAATTGTTACCTTTCCTGTCATTCGTTCCAGTACATATCAATCGGACAACATCTCACAATCTAAACTGAGAAAAGTATAGTGACAGTCGTGTTGGAGTGACCCCACCACAGAAACCAAAACAATGTCTGAACAACTGAAGGAAGACTCATTCCAGCCGAATGCACGTGTGCTACCGGCCGACAACTATACCAGCACCGACCCAGGCGTTCCGGTGAAGCTACGCATCGCAAAGGAAGGGGTGGCGTCGTTGGATCCGATGTCGGTACCAGACCTGATGAACCGCACCGTTCGGGATTATCCCGATCATCCGGCTATGGTATTTAGGAATCCGCAGAAGCTTTGGCAGAAAATCACTTACAGGTTAGTGCATAGCGTTTTTTTGGTGGCAAAAGATTTTTCTTTTCAGTCGAAACAAATAACCAAAAATTAACCTTTGGAGATGCGGGGCATCGATCCCCGTACCTCTCACATGCTAAGCGAGCGCTCTACCATCTGAGCTACATCCCCAGGTATCTCTCAATGGTGCCTAAACTTGACTTTGTGGCATTATAAGTGAACATAGAATGCTTCGACTATATCTATTGCTGCTTTCAAGTTTGATTGATTGATAGCAGTCTTTATTGAAGACATTTTTAAACGACAGGCAAATTGCTATGTACAAAGGAAGGAAAACGAAGCATACTTTAGCATAGATGTGTTGCTTCGTTCGTTTCTTGAAGCGTTATGCGACGAGATTGAGAAGCAAGCGGCAGGTTTGATAGTTTATGCTTTTGCTTTCAATGACACGTTGTAACGCAAAGCGATTGACTCAGTTTGACTATGTTATATTATTTGCCTTTGTCGTTTTGGGCGCTTCATGATTTTGCAGTGGACCAAGAAAATTATCCGTATAATAATTGCTCTGACAAGAATAAAGCTGTCACCTATAATAATATTTTTAAATCCACCATAGAGTCATAGAGCATTGATTACAAATCAAGCAATGACGAGTATATGTATGTTTGTCGTTTTTTATGGGGCAATAATGAAAAAAAAGTATACTGTCGGCAATTTCTACATAATATGGAATTTTCTAAACTATTTTTTTTTGCATTTGAGTAAACTAAATTTGAAATCATGAGTTTTTGGGTAAAAAACGTTCGATAACTTTGAGTAGAATTACACGGGGGTAGTACACTATGGGAACCTCCTTTTCGATCGAGGTATGCACCTCCCCAGGCGTGTGAGTGGGCATTGAAATCACCCATAAGCATGATTGGGGCGGGAAGTTGGGCGAACAGATGGTCCAGTTGTCCGCGTAGAGTGTTCGGATCGGAATCATTAGTGATGTAGATGCTAACGACGGTGATTGGAAAGGGGTGTTTAATGCGCACTACCACTGCCTGAAGATCAGTGGTAATGGGAAGAAGATCATGTGGAGTGCCATCTTTGATTGCGATTGCAACTCCGTTTTTTGAGGGGTTGGGACCCTCTTTAAAGTATGTGATGTACTTTGAAATAAAATTTTTATCGAAGTTGTTTGGAGTCATAGTTTCTTGAAGGGCTATGACTGTGGGATTAGAGTTTGAAATAAGCATTTTCAATTCTAGAATATTTCGTCGGATACTTCTGATGTTCCATTGTATCCCGAATTTCTGTGTTGGAGTGAATGTGTTGGTGTTTTTAACTCTAATTCCTAAGTCTTAATTGTGTGTATGCTTGAACTATCCAAAGAGGATTAGTTCGATGGTCCTTTACCCTTGGAAAGAGAAGCTTTCTTCGAGGTATTGATGTCGTTCTTGTTTGGTGTAGAGGTATTTGGAGAGTTTGTTGTGTGTATGTTGTTTTTTGTGGTATGTGCCTTGTTGTTGTTGTTTTTTGTTTGATGTGTGTTGTTGTTTCTTGTTGGTGTTGCAAAGTTGTTATTTGTTGGTGATGTAGTTCTTAGATCGTTTTTTGTTCTTTTCTTGTCTTTGTTAGTTTGGGTTTCATCTTCAGATTTTGGATCTGAATCTGAGGATGAACCTTTCGAAATTTTTCTTTTTTTTTTTCAGGCCTTCAGAAGTATCCATTGAAATTACCGATTCACTATCGGATTCGGTTGTTGAACTTTCAGTAGACGATTCTGTCATGGTTGTGTCTATGATTGAGGGGGTGCTTTCGCGACTAGAAGCGGCCGAAACGGCCGAGGCGCAGCTGCATTTGCACTTGCAGCCAGCTACTGGTTCCCGAATGTTGAGCCTGTCTTGCAAGACGCTCGAATAAGTTGGACCATTTTGGGTGTTGGAAATGATTTTTGCTTCTTTGTAAGAGATACCACGATCGATTCTTATTTTTATGATTTCATTTTCCTTTAGCCATACGGGGCACTTCCTGCTGGAAGAGGAGTGGTTCCCTTGACAATTAATGCATAGTGCTGGTGTATTACACAATTTAAAATCAAAATCTTTGGGGTGCTCTTTGCTGCAATTTCTGCAAAGCGGATTCTCACGCTTGCATCTTTTGCTGGTGTGTCCGAAGTTGAAACATTTGAAGCACTGCATTGGATTCGGATAGTAATTCCGAGTCCCAGCGCGAATGAAACCGAAATAAATGAATTCGGGAACAACGGTTCCACGAAGCGTTATGATTAGTGTAGCTGTGGGGATAATTTCTTCTCCTACCTTTCTGGTGATTCGCTTGACATCGATCACTTTCTGATCGGAAAGCTCTTTCAGCAATTCGGTTTCGGTGATATTAATCACGTCTCTGCATGTAACCACGCATTTGCGTTGGTTTAGGGTGGGGTGGAAAATAATCTCTACAGGTGTGTTGTCAATAAGTTTGTTAATTTGGAGAAGCTTACCTACTGATTCCTCGTCCCTGGTGGTAAGAATATATTGAAGGTTCTTTTTTTCGTCTCTCTGTGGTTTGGCAGTTATTGAAATTTTTTATTGCCGACGTTATAGTCTTGCTGACTACGAAGGGGTTGGATGGGAGAGCCTTGTCTCCTGTAGCCCTCAAGAGCAGTATCTGCAGGTTGCCATTCGATGGGTCCGCCCAAAGTGGAGCGGTGGCTTCGGTTGGCTTACCTTCATAGAAGTTTGTAGCCCGGCCTCTCGGAGGCCCTGAGCTACTGGAAGCCATGTTGATTGTCGGCTACACCTTAGGTGTAGCCGGAGAAAAGATTTTTCTTTTGCAGAGCACTTTATGAAAAAATTGAATATTGGGCTAATCACTTGCGGATATGTACCAAGAAATACACTATTTTTTTGAAAGCACTTATAAGAACCACCAATGTGCTCGAAAGAACGCGAGCGATTCACTATAAAATTTTCGTTTTAGAATTTTTCTTCACTTCACCGTCAGTATGCGGATATATTTTTAAAATATTATTAATAATTATCACTACCAAAAACTAGTCACTATCACACAGCTTATGCCTTTCGAACGGCTTCCGCCGATCCAGAAAGGGGCGTGATGCCGAAAAAGCGCGCGCTTTTTCCGGCGAACCGGTGAGCACCGCCACCGCAGTGAACGTTTGTTGATATCCTCTTCTGCTATCCTCGGGTTGCGATGCTGAAAATCAATTTGTATTTAGGACTAATCAAGCCTTCAGAAAGGCTGCTCTAAGCATTTGATTAGTTGTGCGAGAAAACTCCTATTTTTCCGTACTCTTTTACAAGGGCGCTAAAAACACGTCCGAATCGGTTGAATGTCAGTAGCACCTTGATATATATATTTTTTTACCATCGTTGCCTTTTAACGCTCATTCGTTCGTCTCGTTGGACTCGCCCCTTTGGCTGAGTCTGCTGATTTGTCTCTATCCTGTGAGCGTGTACCGCTAAAGTACAAAACGCGCGGATCCGCTGAAAAATATATCATTCTCTTTCAAACCGTAAATCAGTGTGGTTGTATGGCATCGTTTCACATCACATCGCATCAACGGATTGGTGCCGGAGCACCAGTATACCTAATAGCGGTTATAGAATTTCGGCCGCCGGAGTGCTCGAGTTGGCTTGCAAAGCTGGTCACGACAATAAGAAAACCCGCCTACAGAACAGAGCACATTCGGTTCGGTGGCAACAATCAGTTTCAGCGAGTGGCAAACGCAATCTCAAAACGGCAGCAGGTAGAAGAAGGAAAATGTTTGTTTATACAGACTGCTTTGGTGGCAAAACCAGCCACCGTAAAACACGGCGCCTTTCATGGCTATTAAGCCATTCAAAGAAAAGTTATTAAAAGTTATTCACAATACCAATGCATTCTAAAGTGACATAATATGACATATAATATGAACTGAATTATTTTGTTTATGCTTGTTTTTGAACTTATTGGTGGTTGAGGTCTTTTAAATTGATCATTCAGTTTTCACAAACCCATACATGGTCTCCGAATTAAAAGTGGCTCCAAATTACAACACATTGTATGCAGGATGGCATTAACGAATTTTCTCGGTAGCAAGAACTGCTTTCTTTAGTTGATAACTGATGTTGAAAATTGACTGACGTTACATCTGCATTGTATAGAAACATAACTAAGGAGCAATATGATGAGCTATGCATTTCCTGCTACTCTGTTCTTATTTTAAAGGACTTTAATTCGAAGGTCATCCGTCCCTGTATTCACATTGATTTTTCAGAACGTTTATAGCTCGTCTATTCCTCGACAGATTGTAGAGTTCGTCTCCAAAACCTCAGTTCTTTTTCATTTTTATTTATTTTGTTTGAGGAGACTACAAATATTACAATTCATTCGTCTCCGAAACCACAGTTTAAGGTACGGTAATGTGCTCAATGAACTGACGACCACCTATGCATTCCTTATCACAGCCATCATTTTGATTGTACGATATGTGCATACGTCGAAAAATGCCCGGCGTTGAACATTTAATGAGTACAAAGCCTTCGGAAAAAAAATCAAGAATCAACTATAAGACAGTGAGAAAAAAATTTAAAAAAAAAATTTTACAAAAAAAAAATGCAAAAACACAACCAAAAGGTTCATTTCAGAACTCCCAACATGTTCATAAAGAGTAAACAGTAAACTAATCCATATTTCAGGTAGAGAGGTAGGTATTCACGTAGGAGAAGACAATAAAACAATATATTTAAAATATATATTTAGAATAAGCTGTCCCCGTTGTATAGTCCTACGTCACTCCGGTTATGTCCCCGACATTACCCACCCGTCTTTTATTTATTTTTTATTAATCCGTTTATTTTTACAGGCTCAGTTACATAAGTTTAATGGAGCCAAACTCTTAACTATATTTCAACTAGCATATATCAACATGTTGTTTCCTTAATTCTATGGTTAATGAAATAGGAAACCGATTACTCGCGGTCGACTCGAGTTTAGAAGGGTGACACATTTTCATTAGGAAAAGGATGGGATGTAAGGAGATGTGTGTTTACACTCGCACTCACATTCACATTCACATTCTCATTCACACTGACACTTCACACTCAATTCTTAAAACTATCCTTACATCTAATATGTATTTACATTTTTTTATTTTTATCTGTATTATAGTGATTTTCTTTATGTATTTCAGTGATTTTCAATTTGGCTGGTTCGTCAATTTTACTTCCATTTTAGGAAGAATGTCGGGAGTGAGAATTGAACTCGTGACCTTTAGCGTGAGAGGCATGGATGTTACCACTACGCCAGATCGCCTCCTCATATGTATTTACAATTTAACTTATTCTAATGTTAGTAGGAAGGGAACCGATAGCTCGCGAAGGACGAAAAGGAGGGGAAAAGGATGTATGAACAATCACACTCGAAGATCGATAGCTTTAAGGAAAACATATATTTGGTACATGTAATCAAGGTCTAACTCATTTCAATGTTGTCAAAAATGAGGTGACTAAAATTTTAGGAGAAATCAAACATCTTACTTTCTTATTTTTATAGACAGAGATAATTTTTAAATTGAGCGAACCTAATTATACAATGTTGTAGCCTCAGTTATTTTAAGTATTTTTTTAATTTTTTTTCTGTCTTTTATTATAATCGATTTGTGCTCCCTTGGCCGAGTGGTTAGCGTCATAACTAACATGCCGGGTGTTCGGGTTCGATTCCCGTTCTGGTCGGGGGAATTTTTCGTCAAAGAAATTTCCTCCGACTTGCACTGTGATCACGCGTATTCTAGAGCTTGCCACTCAGAATGCATTCAAGGCGTGTTATTTGGCATAGAAATCTCAACTAAGTACTAATAAAAATGACGCAAGTAATACTACGTTGAGACGGCGAAGTTCCTCTAGGAACGTTAGTGCCATTGAAGAAGAAGAATTATAATCGATTTAGCGCTTTTTTGCTCTAACTTTTATTTTTAAAATTCTACGTCAAAACTGTCTTCGGACGGCTTTTAGAGCATATCAAGAGAAACATTTTGCGATGCAGGACTGTAGAATTCGAAATGCAAAAGTTCGACCGTTCTTACTTGGTGACCTTACCGCATCTTAGGAAAAAGCGCTTTATCGGTTATTTTAAGAAATAGAAATGAAACTCTATCCTATCTTTGTCATGCTTAAAATAACTGAGGCTACAACATTGTCCAACTATGTTTGTGCCTATCTATAGAGATATGAAAGTTAGATTTTTTATATCAACGAAAATTTTGGTCTCCCTATATGAACATAAAAATGAGCGCTCTCTCATCTATAACATAGATACTATATAAACAAAAATGGAAGGCCAAATGTGTTCCGCTTAGTCCGCTTAGTAGGAAAACGTGAAGGTTCGAAAGAATGCATATCAAGCAATTAATTTTGTCCGGGACGAAGTACGCCGGATCAGCTAGAATGTAATAACTCTGTCGAAGACTGTTTTTATTTATAGAAAAACTGTCGAGATTTTAAAAAAGACCTACGCTAAAACAAAAGTAAGTGTAAATCTCCATCGATAATGAATTGCCAGGTACTCAGAAAGCTTAGTTAGTTTTTACTTTATCATTGACGAATCGATACCTCATTATGAAACTGCCGCTTTTGAAGTTGCAGTTTAGCAATTAGCTCAATATATTCATTCGTTTCATGTTTCACACTGAAGCGAAATTTTGGATCGCCCTTCTCTAAGTGATTCGAAACATTGATCTATTCGAGCAGTGCATATACAAATAGAAGTTTCATTGCTGTATTCGAAACGTACTCGCTAATGACTTAGGTCTGTTTGGATAATCAGTTACCGCTGCTGATTTGTAGTGGTAAGCGTAATTGCTATGCCTATGTGCTATGTGTGTCGTGTGTATTAAACCACCTTTTGGAAGACGGTCCGCGGTCTGCGAGCAGTTTTTCGCCACTGTTAAACTATTAAACTATTAAAAAACGATGATAATGAATATAGCTTATCCTAGCAGTTTCAATGAAAGTTTCTACTTTCCAAATTGAAAGGAAACGACAACAGAAATGACCGAAATAATAGGATCGATGCGATGCAATATGCGTAGTGAATACCAATTCGTCCTTCAACCGGATGAATTGAAATTTATCATTCCTAAATGACTCTGGTTGAAGTGGAATGAAATAAAAGTTAAAAGGTTAAAAACTATTGATAACCGTTCGGCTGAAAAGTTTATAAGATGGCGCCTCTTGCAAAAATCTACTTGACTATCACAAAGCACCATCTTTCAATGGATACGTGTCAAAATTTGACACGTACATAACAATTACAGCATTGAGAGTGAAGCAACTTTTGTTATTGTAAAAAAAATGGAGAATCCGAATTTCGTGTATTGATTGCTTTTTGATTGAAAAAAAAAATACAGTGCAAACAAAAGCATGGCTTGATAAGCGTTATCCGGACTCTGTTCCAGCTATTACAACTTTGGAATAAGGCAATTATGTTGAATAATAAAATTGAATTTTGCAAAAAAAAAATAGTTTTACAGTGTTACCTTATAAACTTTTCAGCCGAACTGTTATCTTAATTTTGTGAATGACGCCACTATGAGGTTCTGATGCATCCTCCTTATAGTCCGATGGACTGATATGGACATGGCACCAAGTGATTATTACCTGACCCTTTCTGTGGCAAATGATTTTGATAATTTCTAATATATGAGCAGGAGCTTTGGTAACAATTTCAATTAAATATTTCCATTGAAGTAGTGTTTAATCCAATTTATTGTCAGCAGATTTGAAAAAAAAACTGATGTTCCGAATTCAAGTAAATACTTTTTGCTTTTTTGTACTAACTTTATCTCATCATAAAACACTGGGTATCGTACAATTGGTTGAATTCAAACCATGATAATTAAAGAACAGTTTACCCGGCTTTTCATTACAATTCAAAAAGTTTATGTTGTCCCTCATTTTGAAAATGGTTTTTAGGTCAATTAAAGGGTGTTAAATGAAAAATGAGATTTTTTTCAATACCTTTCAGTAACTCAAATAAAGAACGTAAAATTTTCTTTCTCCAAGAAAATTGCTCTTTGGGCTCCCTAGAAACAGTAGGCGTGTTTGGTTTTGCTAGTTTGAATTTAGTCAAAGCAAAGATGGCGTCGAAACAGCACGTGCTCCGCGAACGCATTGTACGGTTCTACGAAACGCATTACCAGCAAGGAAAAAAGTTCACGGTGGCACATTTTAAGGAAGAAAATGTACCTGTCAGTACGGTATATCGTATCCTGGATTCCCTGAATGTAGAGCGGAAGGTCGGAAGTGGTCGTCCGGTGACGATAATGACGAAGCAGAGGAAGACATCGTTAAAGAAGCTGTTTGATAACAAGGACGCAACCAGCCTGCGTGACGCCGGTCGGAAATATGGCTGCTCCCACGTATTGATCCATCGGACCCTCAAGATGGAAGGAATCGTCTGCAGGAAGAAGACGAGGTCGCCGGAGTACACGGAGGAGCAGATTGAGACGGTTAAATCACAATGTCGGTGGATGATCAAAAAATACCGCGGGACGTCTTTCGTTCTGGACGACGAAAGCTATTTTCCGCTGTCCAAAACGCTTATTCCAGGACATGATAATTACTACTCCAGCGACAAGTCATCCACACCGCCTGAAATGAAATACAAGTTCAAGCACAAGTTTGAAAAAAAGGTTATGTTGTACATCGCCATTTCCGACCGAGGCATTTCAAAGCCTTGGTTTAAGCCGAGCGGTCTGTCAATCAACCAACAAATCTATCGAGAAGAGTGCCTTGATAAAATTCTGCTGCCATTCCTGAACGAGCAACACGCGGATGGGAAGTACGTCTTCTGGCCGGACAAGGCGTCTTCCCATTACGTCAAGAAGACGCTGGCGTATCTTGAGGAGAAAAAGATACCGTTCGTGCCGAAAGATCGTAACCCAACAAACTTGCCCCAGTGCCGCTCAATAGAGGTTTCTTTGGCTCACTCAGTGCCCTAGTGTATAAAAACAACTGGAGGGCCAAGGACACGAAGCAACTGACTACAAGAATCCTGAATTGTATCCGGAAAATGGACGTATGTGCCGTACAACGTTCTTGTGAGAGCACCGCGACAAAGTTGCGTCGAACAGCAGACCACGGCCCTTACTCAAACATTCACTGACATTTTTTGAAGAAAATACATTATGTTATTAATAAAAAATACTGAAATCGATGAAAAAAAAAAATTTTTTTTATATGTGATTCAAAAAATTCTCATTTTTTATTTAATACCCGTTAGTAACAAACATCACTCTTACAACTTTAATTTTTCGAAAGTGATTGTCATTCCCTAAATGTAATAATAATAATAATGGGAATGTAATAATGTCATAATAATGGAAATGTAACAATGTCTTCTCTATTCAGTCGGCAAAGAGGTATTAACATTCCAATCTTTACACCCAAAAATACGCTTTCGTTCATCATTCATACGCCAGTAGAGATGTAGTAATGATGTGGTTCAAGAATACCGAACACTCTCCACCAGACGGTACTTTGTCGCTAGATAGATGATGAATGCTGTGAAATAACGAATAGCTTATTGATACTCAATCAATTGAAAACGAGCTGAGCGTAAATTTATTTATATCTATATTTTCTCTATCCACATTGTCCGTTGAACGAACGCTGCATTTGCTATTTCATGAAAAAGTGCCCTGTTTTCTGATTTGGCACCATTACTGAAAGACGTAGTTCTACGTAAAAATAGGTAGCTTCTAAATGAACAGATATTGAGGTTTGAGAAAATACTCCCAGATAAAAGGAATAACAGTTCCAATTGTGAGCTTTACCGTTTTTAATAAACTCCCGGTAATGTTCATAACACCTTATACAAAATATAAAAATATTTAAAAATAAAAATAATAGGAAAGGGAATTTGAGTGAAATTCATCGCTCGAATGATATTTTTTAAAATGTGTTCTCTGCCTTTCAGTATGTATGCGAGCCCATATAGCCGTGTTCACCATTCCTATTCTTTTTTGACGTAGGATTACGTCTTACATTAAGGGTGCCAAATCAGAAGACAGGTCACGTTTTCATGAAATAAAGTAAATGTTAATAACTATTTTTGCTGCGAACGGATTTTAACGATTTGCATACCTATCGAATCGGTAGTTTTCGAGGATTTGTTTTATATGCTATACATTACAATCCCGTAGTCCAGTCTTCCGAAAAACACTTACACATGTCCACGCGATGTGAAAATTCCATGTTCTTGTTTGAATTCGAACATGATTATCGCTAGTGTTGATTGTCTATCCCAAACACGAACAATGGTACACAAACATAAACATTTGAAAACAAACACGATGTTTATAATTCAAGAACATCATGTACAAACATATCGCCCGATGTCGCAGTATTCATTGCTTTCGTTTCGTTTCTTCTCATACACGGAAAGAAAGTATTCATCCCTCAACATTCCTTCGTAGAATACTTTTTCACAGAAACGAACTTGAAATTTAGTTCGCATTTCAAAAATTGCACGAACTAAGAGGCTATGAGTTCATGCACCAAAATATATATTTTTATTAAGGCTCAAATGGCGTCAGCCTAACGGGGCCGGGAGTTCAATATTTTGACAATGTTTGCTTACAACTATGTTAGTAATATGTAACCGATTACTCGCGGTTGGCTCGAGGTTAGTATTACAAGTGTTCTCATAATTGGGATGTTGCAGTCTTCAGTGCTCTGTTCGTGTGCCCGACATGGGATACTTCCTATTGGGATGCAGCTGACCGTTAATCAGCAACGCCCCCCTAGTCTGCACCCCATATCTAGCGTGGTGCGTCTTTTTCGACTCGAGGAATCCAGGATAGAATGATCACTAGCCGGCGCAATCATCAGCTCGTGTAGAGTTGTCATGAGCGGTACAACCTTTGGCTCTTGTTGAATCATCAGTGGACTGCACAACCTTCGGCCCGTGTATCTGTAAAGAGTGTGTGTATGTATTGCCGCGACTAAGTAAAAGTTTATAGATCGTTCATGCACATTTTGCAAGTCTGATTAAATAATCCTTGGTTTCGTTCAAAGAAAACACTCTCTGAATAGAAAGAAGCTTTCTATTTTTTTGCGTGCATGTTGGCAATTAAAGTCTGGGGAGCCGACTGCATAGCGGGCGACGTCGTACAAATGCTGACCATAAAAATAAATACCCAAAAATTAGTTTTAGATGCAACCTTCAGCGGCACACAGCAGAACCAGCAGAGAAATTTCAGCGGCTAAAACACACCATTAATTTCTCGATGTTATCACAAACTGAATGAAGGAAAAAACTAAAAGCTACACTTACACTGCACTACATATGCTATGTGTGCATGCGATTGCATCATCCTTTCTTCTCCTCTTCTCCGCTCGTTTTATAGCTCGGGTCGCGATCGTCGCGAACAAGCAGTATTGGCCATTTGTATTCAAAGATCCAGCCAAAATTGTTGCTCCCGTGGTCGAGTGGTTAGCGTCACGCCTAACATGTGTAACAATTATACGAAATGGGATGAACCCACAGTGCATATAACACTTACGCAATTACACTTTGTCCAAAGAATTTTTATATATCTACTTTCCAGAAATAAAATGGTCAGTCTCTAAAAAGTATCCCGTGCGAGTTGATGCGTTTAATATCCGAAAACTGTAGTCTTGATGTATCCCCCCTTCACATACTGTAGACAGGATAGATAACTCGGGTAATGCCGAATTAGAGCGTGTAAAACTAGTCGGTGGTGTTAATCGCGAATATATTCCGTGTAGGAATTTCGCGGTGGTGATACGCTAGAGTACGTGTGAGGCACGGAATCGAGACTGCAAAACCGCATGCCGCTTAATCATTCGAAGTGGTAGCAAGGGCAATATAGCTAGAATCGAGCGGTGTAGCTAGCTATTTTGTGTGAGCGTAAAGCTAGTTGAAGTGGTGGATTTAATAGAGTTAGCTTCTTGCTACTAATCCCAGACCAACGACCGCGTGGTCGAACTAGAGCCGTGTTATTCAGTACAGTTGAGTACTGGCTGAAAGGGTTATTGTGCGTCGGAGACAATAGACGGATAGCTCTGACAGGGTAGTATTCAACTCTCTCAACTCTGACTCTAACCGACGGTGCGACACGTTGGATGTTGCAAGTGTGGCCTATACGTGAGGGCTGTGAGAAGAGTTCGTCACGTTGCACTACTGCGGAGAACTCGCTTTGGAGCGAGGGTTATGAGTGACAGTGATCCTGAGCTATTCTTCGAAGAAGCGTTGCTGAATTTGAGTATCGCGAGTGATTCCGATGAACACTCTGAATCGACAGTAATCCCGAAAAAACTTAACAGTGGTTTACCGCCGAACGTAGTTGATCGAAAGGAGAAATACAAACGTGCGAAGAGCTGGAAGATGGAAGAACAACTACGAGCCCAGATTGAAGCACTCAAGTTGGAGCTTGATCAGGTGAAGCAGGCGACACAAGGTAGTTCGCAAGTAGTGGTCAGCGGTAGTAGTAGTGCAAATGCGGCAAGAGTACTCGATTTTCGTGAGCTGAAAGAGTATGTCTCCACGTTTGACCCGAAGATACCGTCAAGTTTATCGGCCGATACATGGGTAAAGTTTATAGACGATATTGGTGATGTGTACGAGTGGTCATCGGCCATACGATTACACTGCGCTAGATTGAATATCGGTGGTTGTGCGAAGTTGTGGTTGGACGGTTGTCCGAAGGCTTGGCGAGAGTGGAGATCGTTCAAAGCCGAAATCGTCAAGGGGTTTCCGTTGAAGAAAAACCCCATCTACTATCACAATCTGCTATCCTCTCGCAAATGGAAGTCCGGAGAGACTGTAGAGGAGTATGTGTATGAGATGCTGGCATTCGGGAGAAAAGGTGTCTTCGGCGAAGAAACCACGGTGACGTACATTACAAGTGGACTTCGTCAATATGTGAAACGTGCGGGAATGACGATAGGCAAGGTAGATACGGTGGAGAAGTTGCTTGAAGAGCTCCGGTGGATCGATCGTGTTGATGCAGTAGTACTCCCCAAATTCGAACCTAGCCCGCCTGGGCATTCTAGTCAACGGAACAGTGAGTCTTTTGTTGATGTTTGCAGTTTGCAGTGCCACCAACCGGGGCATATTGCACGACGTTGTCCTAATGTGGTGTGCCATCTATGCAAAAAAGAAGGTCACATGAAGAAAGAGTGCCCTAAGACTAGCCACAAACGGGAGTCAAAAGGTCTAAACTCTAAGACGATGCAGATGTTGGACCAGAAGAATATTTTCGTCAAAAATGTGCTGGTGGATGGTGTTACGATGAAAGCACTCGTTGACACAGGAGGAAAGGTGTCGACCATACAGGAAAAGATGGCGAAGAATGTGGGAGAAGTGAAACCTAGCCAGAAAGTCCTCCGAGGATTCGGGAAGAGAGAGATCAACGTTACGTCGAAAGTGTGCGCTGATTTGCAGGTAGACGGTGTGATTTTACCTGTTGAGCTTCAGGTGGTGCCGACCTGGGCCCAAGATACGGCAGTGATTTTGGGCGAAGATATCATCGATCGTGACGGACTTGTGATGGTGAAACGCAAAGGGGACGTTAAGTTTGAATGGGAGGCTGCAGCTAAACCCTCATCACCATCGGGTGAACATTCTCGGGCGAATGGTAGTAATGATGACTCTGTGGTTCGCATGTATACAATCGACGTTGAATCCGAAGTAGAACCAATAACCGAAGAGCAGATAAAAAGCGATGGTCCGGCTGGCTACAATGTGCGTTTGTGCCAGTTGGTCAACAGCTATCGAGACTGCTTTGCCATGCGGATGAGTGAGATAGGTTGTGCTACTTCAGCCGAAATGAAGATCAGTTTGATCAGTGATGAGCCTGTATACGTGAAACCTCGGACGCAGGAGTATGTCCGAGAGAGTGTTTTATCGGAGTTGGTACATGAGATGCTTGAAGCTGGAATCATAGCCGAAACCGAGTCGCCTTACAATAGTCAAGTTGTTTTTTTTTTTTTTTTATTTATATCGTTTATTTTTACAGGCTCAGTTACATAGGTTTAAAGGAGCCGAACTCCTTACTGTATTGTTACTAGTATATATACATTTTTCCTTAATTCTAATGTTAATAATATAGGAAACCGATTACTCGCGGTCAACTCGAGTTTAGAAGGGTGACATATTTTCTTCAGGAAAAGGAGGGGATATGAGGATATGTTGACATTGATCACACTCACACTCTCAATCACACTCATCACACTCAATTCTTAAACCTATCTTATATCTAATATGTATTTACATTTCATCTTATTCTTAAGAAGGGATCCGATCTCTCACAAAGGAAAAGGAAAAGGAAAAACTAAGGGTATAAGGACAATCACACACGAAGATCGATAGCTTTAAGGAATACATATATTTGGGACATGTAATCAAGGTCTAACCGAGCCAACACGTCTCTCACCGGCACATTGGGCTGCCTTCCTCGGGCCCGAAGGGTGACTACTAAATTCGATCTGGCGACAAGATACAGCTCGCACGACCAAACAACGTGCTCGATGTCGTGGTAACCTTGGCCACAAACACAAAGATTGTTGTCGGCAAGATTAATACGAAAGAGTAGCGCATCTAACGAACAGTGATTGGACATGAGTCGGGAGAAGGTGCGAATAAAGTCCCGACTCAAGTCCAGACTTTTGAACCATGGTTTGAGGCTAACCTTAGGGATAATCGAGTGAAACCACCGGCCCAATTCATCTTCGTTCCATTTGCGTTGCCAGTTAACTATGGTATTTTTGCGGACTAAAGAATAAAATTCATTGAAGGCGATTTGACGCTGATAAATATCGCCTTCAATTGCACCTACCTTTGCTAATGAGTCAGCCCTCTCATTACCCAGAATTGAGCAATGTGAAGGGACCCAGACAAAGGTAATGACATAACAGCGTCTGGATAAAGCACTCAAAATTTCTCGTATTCTCTCAAGGAAGTACGGCGAGTGCTTTTCCGGCCTCACTGAACGGATAGCTTCGACAGAGCTAAGACTATCCGTTACAATGTAATAGTGTTCAATAGGTCGTGAGGCGACGCTGTCCAGCGCCCAGTGTATCGCTGCCAATTCAGCAATATACACTGAGCAAGGATTCTGAAGACTGTGTGAGGTGCTAAAAAATTCGTTGAACACTCCAAATCCTGTGGACTCATTCATAGAGGACCCATCAGTAAAGTACATATTATCACAATTGATATCCCCATACTTTGCATCGAAGATCGTTGGAACGATCCTCGATCGAAGATAATCTGATGTTCCATGGATATCCTGCTTCATGGACAGATCAAAATGCACAGAGGAATTGATGTAGTCAGGAAAACAAACACGGTTGGGAATATACGAAGAAGGATCAACCTGCATGGAGACGAATTCATTATATGAGCTCATGAATCCAGAATGAAAATTTAGCTCGATCAGCTGCTCAAAATTTCCGATCACCAATGGGTTCATAACCTTACACCGGATGAGGAACCGAAGAGATAATAAATTGAAGCGATCTTTTAGTGGGAGTAGGCCTGCCAAAACCTCGAGACTCATGGTATGCGTTGAGGGCATACATCCCAACGCGATACGGAGACAAAGATACTGAATTCGCTCGAGTTTAATGAGGTGTGTTTTGGCAGCTGATTGAAAACAGAAACTGCCATACTCCATCACTGAGAGAATAGTTGTTCGATACAACATTATAAGATCTTCGGGATGGGCTCCCCACCAGGTGCCGGTAATTGTACGGAGAAAGTTTATTCTTTGTTGACATTTTTTACTCAGATACCTAATATGGGCCCCCCAAGTACATTTAGAGTCGAACCAGACCCCAAGATACTTGAATGACATAGCATGAGTGATCGGTTTACCCAAAAGTTGAAGCTTTGGTTTTGCTGGTTTATGCTTCCTAGAAAAAACCACCATCTCTGTTTTCTCCGTGGAGAATTCGATCCCTAGCCCAATGGCCCAGGTTGAAAAATTGTTCAAAGTATCTTGTAAGGATTCTTGCAGGTCGGATTCGTTTGATCCTACGACAGACACCACTCCATCATCTGCAAGTTGTCTTAGGCTGCAATTTTGTGTAAGGCAATTGTCAATGTCGCTTACGTAGAAGTTGTACAAAAGGGGGCTTAAACATGAGCCCTGGGGGAGTCCCATGTAAGAGACCCGACTTACTGCCGAATCTCCGTGAGAAAAGTTCAAATGTTTCTCACAAAGCAAGTTATATAACATATTATTCAATAGAGGCGGCAGACCCCGAGATTGTAATTTGTCTGACAAAACCTCTATTGAAACAGAATCAAAGGCCCCCTTTATGTCCAAGAATACTGAAGCCATTTGTTTTTTTTCGGCGTAAGCCAGTTGAATTTCTGAAGAAAGCAACGCAAGACAATCATTCGTCCCCTTGCCCCTGCGGAACCCATATTGTGTATCTGAGAGTAGGCCATTCGTTTCAACCCATCGATCAAGGCGAAACAAGATAATTTTCTCCAACAATTTCCGTATACAAGACAGCATTGCTATTGGGCGGTACGAATTGAAGTCGGACGCGGGTTTTCCGGGTTTTTGAATAGCTATAACTCGTACTTGTCTCCAATCATCTGGAACAATATTATGCTCCAGAAACCGATTGAATAAGTTCAACAAGCGATGTTTCGCCACATCAGGGAGAT